>NC_061531.1:5120000-5357500 GCF_022379125.1 Scophthalmus maximus | reverse complement strand
TCTTGCTTCGTGATCTACTCTGTCGTCGTAGCATTCAGAGAGATAAACTTTTCCTCAACTGTAGGGAACTTTCCATACACTGAACCGCCCTGCTCTTGATACACATTGCAGGATATTTTTTTTGGGGGGGGGGGGGGGGGGGGGGGGGGGTGTTTGAGCACCACTTGGCATTCATAGAGGGTGAGACTTTGTCGTTATTTCCATCTGTTTTCCTGTGCGCCAGCGTGCCGGGGCTCAGGTGTGCCGCAGCGAGAGTCTCTGTCGTAATGGATGCAGGTTTAATCCCTGATCAGCAGGGGAGAGTGAAGTCACTCTGCGAGACTCAGCGTGACTTCCACTACGGTGGCCCCTGGCGCTTGAGTGTCAGCTCAAATTTCAGACATCAGAGTGACTGAAAGTTCGGAACACAAAGGAAAAGTACTGGATCAAGTGAATTCTATTTTAAATTTGATAATGCGATTGCATTACATTAGAATCAAAATGCATTTGAAGTGCAGGTGGTAGGGATTCGATAAGTTGCACACAAACTTCCATCCAATAACCCCCCCCCCCCCCCCCGACCCCCCACACCCAATCATCCAACTTCAGAAGAAACATCTCTCAGTGTCAGCCAATCTGACTCCAGTAGAAATCCATCACAAACTTCTTGCTCCGTCTGACTCATCTTTGACTCACGCAATCACTGATTGATCACCTCAGACGGTGAATCAGTCGACCTGCGGCTCTGCTATAAATGTCACCGTGATGAGTCATCTTTTCAATAACTTGATGTTGGATTCACATCAAGGTCAATAAATCCATGACCAGGGCCAAAGATGTAGATATACATGAACTATAAATCTCAATGTCAAGGTTTTCTTACTATAACCTTCCTCCAAACGTCCATACGTTGCTGAGTTTATTGCTTGGATATATTTACAGATCATGATGTTCAAACTAATGTATGATGATATAGTTCCTGTAACATGGATTATTAACTGGACTCTGTACCATGACATTAAGGTGGTTCGTCAAAACGAGGACATAGTACAGCGTGTGAGGTGAAAGTGAAAGCCACAACTCTGCTATGTGATGCCATTTGTTTTTCAGAACCTAATATGAACATTCAATCTTTTCCGAATATACTGCATTTTCAAAACTTGAACTGTCACATGACAAGACTCAGCAGCTGGGAGGCTGCACTTGGGCACTGTGGGTGCTAATGTCGGCTTGCAGGCATATTTGTGGTGATGCAATACTACAGCACTGATGTGAAGCTGGTGTGACGATCTCCAAATTCATTATCTAAGCATATAAGCAGGCTAAACATAGAGTACAGGTGAGGCTGATGGAAATGTAATTTGTTTTGCAGGCATATGCGGTCGGAAAGCAGGGGACCAAGTGAAAATGTGACAATGATAACGACAGACAGACAGACCGAACAATTTTACACATCAAAAGTCAATCTCATGTTGTCACAACTGAAATAATTAAGAGAAGCTCCGAGAATCAGGATACATCATCTGAAAAACCTTGACTGTCTGTGCTAAATTTTATGTCACTCCACCCAAGGGTTGTCCAAAGTGGGGCACAGACCAACACTGCCATACATGGAACAACATTGTCAAAGAGTAATAACAGTATTCTGTAATAAACTAAGCAATAAACTATGTCAACACAAGCCCCTGTGATGAATACTGCAGACGCCGCTGAAGAACACAGAGACAAGGACTGAGCCATTAAGACTACAAGAGAGAGGTGAACCGGGAACGCCCGTCCTACCACATCACACTGAGGCAAAAATGATCACTACCTGCGCTATCGCTGTACCTTTTAGTGCGTCGGAACATGCTGCCGGCTCGGTATCTAGGCGTAGGTCTGAGCAACAAGCAGCCGCAGTAGCAGCAGCAGCAGCAGCAGCTGAGGAGTGAGGGAGGGCAGTCGGAAAGAAGCGGCAGGTCGCTGGGAAAATGTCATCGCAACGCAACGCATTCGGTAAATCCCCACAACCTTGAGATGTGCGCTGATGTCCGAAAGAGTGTGACCGAGAGGCGAGGGAGAGAGAGGGAGGGAGGGAGGGAGGGAGGGAGGGTGGGTCTGTCCATTGCAAAGGGACTACAAATGACAGCAGGGGGATCGTGGGTCATGATAGTGCTAAATTTTGTGCTTTCCTCTGCGTGTGTGCACGGGGAGAACCTGATGGGGAGTTAAAAGGATTTACTGCATGAGTGAATGTGAAAGAGTAAAGGGAGGTTACCATATCTCAGCAAAAAAATGTAGACATCGCTACAGGGGGAGCTGTTACAAAACTATAAAACACATTTTGAAGGGAATCAAAGATGTAAAAAAAGAAAGAAAGAGAGGAAACAATCTGCATGGGTAAACTGTGTTCACCCATGATATGCAGATTGAACGTGACGCCAAGTCCACTGAGCTCATCTATAATGGATGATTGGGCTGATAACGTCCCACAGAGTGATGCTGAGAAGACTGACCGATTCTCAATGGAGGCCGTGGAGAGAGTGGGCACGACGGTGAAGCAGCCGCAGGAAGGCGGAGGACGGCAGCAGGACGGAGAGGAGAACACGGCCCGCGCACAGGAGCCGGTCTGCTGTTTCATTTCACGTTTGATTACCAATGATGACTCAGCATGAGGGGGCAGTGTAGGAGACGGACGGGCCGGGCCAATTGGGAATGGGGACGGAGAGGGGGAGTGGAGATGGAGGCAGTGGGCTGTGACCACTTGCCACACAAACAGACTGAGACACACATACACACACACAAATATTTACACTTACTACTCAGTGGAGCAAAGAGATTATAGTTAAGCACTCAAAGAGGCGCCATTAAAAAAGCCATCGATCTCATTCAATGCGCTCTTCAGATTAATCTCTTCATATTACAGTGCAGTGATGGAAGAAGTATTTAATAATATTTACTTGAGCAAAAAAAATAGCAATTTCTTTGGTCACTTGGTGCAGCGACCTTATATTGTTAGGGCACACATTTGCACATTCACATCCATCAAATAAAAAGCAATATTAGTAATCATTTAGAGGCACGCTTCTGTCCATCTCATGGTTATAACTTCAATATTTACCCTCCTTTGAGCTCTAGTTGGGTCTCCACCGACCCCTGTGGTATATATATCTGGCACTTTAACTGCTGAAGGTTCCACTGTGTTCCCCAGGTGGTTGCTAACTTTGTGTGTCTGACATGTGGTGCAGTAGTTTAGGTCGCTAAACAGCTTTTTCATCGAAAACACCACATCCACCTATCCTATGGAAACAATGCAAATTGATGACAATGGCAAGCAGGAGTAACTGCAGTCAGGTGATACCTCATATCAATGGGGTATTATGAATGATGGATTACTGAGTAAGCAGCATTTTTTATATTGTAAAGAATATTCCTTTTAAAAAGGAGGGCTATACAGAATGTATAGGGGATCTGAAAGGAGGAGGGGTGGAAACGAGGGTGTAACACAGACAGGTTAATAACTGAACCAGGGGTAGAGGAGAGGGGCAGATAAGGAGAGAGAAAAGGCGTGACGGGAAAAAGGCACAATGGCTTTCAGCACCATGGACAGCATCCAGCATCCACAGCTCCCGGCAGGCCTTAATCTGACGCCGACAGACTCCCGGCCTCCTCCCTCCACCCAACCTCCTCCTCCTCCTCCTCCTCCTTCACACAGGGACCACACACTCCACTCCACACCACAAACACCACTCGAGCACCCTCAGAGCTTTCGGACACAATGTGCAAAGCACGCTCGATCGGTGAAAAGCCTGCCAGTCCGACGTAGGCTCAGGAGGAGAGATCTCGTTGTCCGAATGACCAGATGCACAGAAGCTTCACTCATGTGCCATTGTTTTTCTCCATGGAGGGACACCGGCCCCCTCCCCACAGAGGAGAGATAAGACAGAGGGAGGGGAGGGGGGGGGGGGGGGTGAACAAAGGTTACACTCACCTGCTGCTTTTGCGAGGCAGTGGCAAATCCTTCTGGAGGAAAGACAGGGAAAACAAAAAAGAGAAAGAGATCAGGCACAGAAAACACAAACGTATACTTTCACACGAGACATAAAGAAATACATGTCATGTGTAAAAAGATCTTTCAGCGCAACAGAAGACATTTTAACAAATGTTTTCCGCAGGCTGGGGCGGATAGTGCTCTCCATGACTACAGTAAAACTGACCTTTGTGTAAAATGTATGATAAATACCATTCATAAGTCCCCGTTAACCTTTTTAGAGCATCTTCCATCAGAGCAATGCTCCATGGTTCTAATGGTTGGTTAAATTAAAGTTTGGTTCGGATTAAAGTTAATCACTGACTACTGATGAATACATGACAAATAGCCTTTGAATGATCCATTATGTATCGTCCAAAAGCTTGACAGGTATGGCAACAACAACTAAGCAGGGTGGTGCTGAGTGTGTGCTACACAGTTAACCAATGGGGCTTTCTGGAGGCCTCTGGAGAAATGTTCGAATAACATGGTAACCGATGAGACTCATACATTTTTTTTTCTTCTAGTTATCTCTTCGTGCATGCACATAATCTATCTGCATCCAAGTTTGTTGTTTGCGAACCAACCAACCCCCCACCACATCTCCTCGGTCCAGATGGACGGGGAACATTGGGCTCAAGCAGCAGCAGACAGTGCGCCGAATGAAATCAGCGTGAGCAGAGCCAGATCTCGCGCCAGCGCAGTCTGCTGGCTCCTCACAAAAACCCTGCACGCTGAGATGGAGCGAGTGGGAGGAGACGGAGGGTGTAAACAAAGGTGGAGCAGAGGGTGAGAGAGAGAGAGAGAGAGATAAGTGTGTGTGTGTGTGTGTGTGTGTGTGTGTGTGTGTGCGGGAGGGGTCCTTTAGCCTCCGTTTGGCCTCGAGCACCATGTGTGTCATGCAAATGGCTGCTTGAGATGTGAGCCATTACTCAGTGCATAGTCGCAGGTACATTTAATACATTAGCCGCTCCACACCCTCGCCCGTACGATTGTCACGGTGCCGTCAGCATCTCATTGACCGCCTGCTTACCACAGTCAGTGCATTCATTAGGTTAACCTTCAGACCAAGATTTGTGCGTGTGAGTAGCCGCAGCCGATCTCCGCCCAAGCACAAAATGCGAAGCTCAGTGAAAGAGCCCTGAACACAAGGACAAACCTCCAACCGCGGCACAGTGTTTTTTCATGTTGTACGTCAAACTGTCCACGAGGTGTAAGTCACGGATAACATTTACCTCCAGAGGAGAAAGCTGAGCAGTGAGAAGAAGACGAAGAAGAGGAAGAGCGGAAAACATTCGACTGATAAGAAAGCAAAATAATAATCTTGGCATTTACAGGGCTACGCGCTTGACTGCGAGGGCATTGCACGTCAAAAGAGTCAAATCCCTCTTTACAAGGACGACTGAATATTCAACCCATTGATCCCTCTCCACTTTGTCCTTCATCGATCGGGCCGATTGATCCTGAGCTGTCAGGGCAGAGGAGGAGATGACTTGCAGGAACGTGAGGCATCACGAGAGGATGCTCAGTGATGAGGAGGTTGAACTGTACAAACAAAGCCCCGACGAGACCTGACAGCCAGTGGTGACACCGAGAACCTCATGGCGACAAATCAGTGCTCTGTGTTTATGTCCATGCGTACGACGAGCTGTACATCGGGGAAGTGCCAGGGCTGTGGCCAGGATTTTACAGATACAGTAGTGTGGTCATAAGACTTCCCCAGGCACAAAATCAAGGCATCAAATGGACAGTCTCCATTTTCTTTTTTTCCTTTTTCATATTTTATGCATTATCATTACATATTTCTGATGGGCAAGCTTAAAGCGATGTCTATTGGTCAGTGCACCACGTAACTTCCAGACTGACATGTCTCAACTCTCTCTCTCTCTCTCTCTCTCTCTTCAATTTCGAGTGAAATGGTTTTTGGTTGTTGTTTTTTTTTAAACATCCATGTTCCCCACAGGATGAATTGTATCAACTCTTCGTCAATTGTGATCCACTCACTTATTATGCAGCTCTGTTTGGCGATGAGCTGTTTACTCGGTGATGCAGTCACATAAACACAACTGTTTAGCTTTTCTTCTTTTTTTAACAAAAAAAGGTCAATTAAGGAATAGGCACAAAAAGAAAATGTAAATGTATTCCACCAAGCAGTGGAACGGGGCAGTCTGCTATACCTCTTTTGTATCTGAATCCAGACCCGGGAACATCTGCTGACTGTCTGTCTGATGTCCCTCTGTGGGGCTCTGTATAGTTCAGACATGTCTAGACAATGAAAAGAACCAGTTG
Source organism: Scophthalmus maximus (assembly GCF_022379125.1). Taxonomy (NCBI): domain Eukaryota; kingdom Metazoa; phylum Chordata; class Actinopteri; order Pleuronectiformes; family Scophthalmidae; genus Scophthalmus; species Scophthalmus maximus. The sequence continues at coordinate 5,351,223 of NC_061531.1, read as the reverse complement.
GTACATTAACACAAAGTGCGGTTGTCTATTAGTAGTTGAACTAATGATTAGGAACCATGATAATTATGCTTCCGTCCTTCCCTAGTCTGAGCTTCCACACAGTAAACGAGAAAAAACAGCCTGAAATACAGAAATATACTGTGCAGTGGATCTACAGGACCGTCGATTATATCCCTCTGCTATAGCAGCTCAATTTAGAAATCCTCAAGTGTCATGGCCTTTATTAACCTAGTAGAAATCCCATTACATTTCGTAGTCAGCCACTGTCGCATAATATCTGCTGGACTTTCTCTCACAATCCTCTATTCCGCTTTCATTTGGGTAAAGGTCAGTCGGAGACAGCTCATTTCCCAGTTCGTCAGCGGTCACGGCACCAGGATTGGTGCGAAGCCGGTCTTCCAACAAATCTGCATTTTGTGACACACCGTCTCATCATTTCCACAGGGTACGAAAAAAAAAGCGGATAATACTTCATCGGGGATATATGATCCTCCGGGTCCTGCGGCATAATCTGAAACCCGAGGGCTTAAGTCTCTTGTGGTATAATTAGTCTGTCAGAATGCCACGCCATCTTTGTTCAATGCCTGGCTGCACTTCCCATGTCAACCCATGTAAAAGGATTGTTTTAATGGTTGCCTCGTGTTTTGAGTCACTGTCATCCTCAATGCATCATATGTTAATTCACTCAACCTGAGGCGTCACGTTGCTCTCACGAACCATATGGTGAATGATAAATGGACTGTATTTATATGGCGCTTTTCTAGTCTTTTCGTCTTGGTCTTACAGCACTGCCAGCACACAGCCATCAGCGGCAATTTACAGTTAAGTGTCTTCTTGCCCAAGGAGACTTCTGGGAGAAGTGGGGATCGAACCACAGACCTTCTGGTCGGTGGACGACCCTCTCTTTCTCCTGAGCCCCCAGTCGCCCACAATATTGTGCTTGGGTCTTTTCATCTTCTTGAACCAGCGGTGTCCAGATGTTGTATTAACTTCTTTTTTTGAATTTTAGACTTGAAAGGCCATGGGAATTCTGAATTCCATGTTTCCCTGCCACATGACAACCACAGATAGAGAGGTCCTTTGCTATCACCTGCCTGCACCAAAGGAATAAAAATGCCCCTGCAATAATAAAATAAATGTAATTTGCTGAGCTTGCGTGCTCATAAAAATACACTGGTGCTCAGTCTGGATGAGCTGGCCAGTCCAATCATTTTTTTTTTCCGGACACACCGCAAAATAAAAATGGTGCGGCGCAGACCTGCAGACGAATTACAGGGATCAATCCAGGAGTGCCATGCTGCCAGTGGCCGGACCAGTCATCATCTACAGCAGTGGCTGACTAACCCATCTGACAGATGGGAAAAGGGCAGGACGGGGCTGATGGGTGGGGATGACACATGAGTGTCACGCGTACCAGAGGGTCTGGTGCTTTTCATTTTTGTGCACACATAACGATGACTGCTTAAAAAAGCATGAATATTAAACTTAACTTAATGATACTTTTTATTTGTAACTGTAGTTGATGTTATTTGTAGATGTAAGGAATTTGAAAAACATCTGCAGAATCATTATAATTAATCTTTTCCTGCACAAAAAGTGAGGATAATTTTTATGCAATTTTGTGCAATGCTGAGATATAGGCTATTTCATTTTTATGAGTACGCCATTCATAATCACGTGTCAGCAAGCCAAACGGAGGGCTGCAGTGTGACAGAGTGCAGCAGCCACAGAATCACGAAGATGTTCATTCCATGTTAGTCGTGTTGAAGCAATGCATCATGGGTGTGACCCCTGACCCCAACTGCAGGGGAGTGGGGTGTGTCACCATATGGTGTTGAGAGTAAGATTGTTCGTGTGTGTGTGTGTGTGTGTGTGTGTGTGTGTGTGTGTGTGTGTGTGAGAGAAAGAACGAGAGACAGTGATGGTTGCAATAATGAGTCCCAGGGGAGTGACATGCACAGCCAATCACCAGTCAACACAGAATTTATAGAAACACACAAATAATGCAAACGTGTGGGTGTAAAACTATTTGAAAATAAGCTCACCCATTTAAACTGTGGTTCCACACACACACACACACACACACACACACACACACACACACAACATCATTCAGCTGGACTGCCTGTATCTATACAATGCCGGTTGTTTTGTGAGTTAGACTCTATGGTGATGATGAATGCCCTTACAGCTCCTGTCATACATCACAGCAGACGGGCAATGAGCTGAGCGCTGGGGATGATGAGACATGGAACCATCAGCACACCTCACTACTAATCCCCCCGTCCTTAATTCCTTCACACCATCCCCACCCCCCTCCCTCTTAGTAATAGGGGTCAATTTGCTGACTCGCTGACAATTCCTCCTCTTTGGCACATTTAACCGCTATGATACAATCAAAATGAACTAATTCGTGGAAATAAGCCCCCCCCCACACACACACACACACACACACACACACACACACACACACACACACACACACACACACACACACACACACACACACACACACACACACACACACACACACACACACACACACACACACACACACACACACACACAGGCCTACAGGAGGCAGTCCCTGGCCTGCAGGCTGTTCATATGCGCTCAGTTCACTTGACTGAATCACACAAATATGGGGGGGGGGGGTGTATAACCCGCGGTTAAGCAGGCTGCTTCATAATGGATGAACACAGTCCTTTTAAACACGTCATCTCCGTAAAGCAGGAGTGACTATTCATCAGCAGCTTTGACATAGGGAGTCTATATGATTACAAAATAAAAACGGTTATGATCCAAAAGGAGCTTGGTGTTATGTGAACATCATAACAAGTTCTCTCAGAACTATATTTATAATGTGTTTTTTTTATAAATTATCTATAAGCACAATTGGATCAGTTTATTCCAGTATACACTCATAACCTGATGGACTGTGAGATCCCGGAAGGAAAGAAGAAGATCTTTATGGTGGGGAGAATATGCTGGTCACAGAAATACTGCTGTTGGAACTAAAAACGATTATTGATTGGTTGACTGACTGGAAACCAATTGTAAATTAATTTGAAATTAGAATCACCACACCATCAAATGTTGGTGTGGTGATTTGTCATCATAGTAAACTGAACATCTTTGGCTTTTTGACTGTTGGTATATAAATAATAAAGTGTTCTGGGAATATCTGCTGTTCATGTTTCAGTATCTCATAATGTTTTACAGACAAGGCAGTTATTTGAGAAGATAATTGGAAGACTAATTGGTCAATGAAAAAAGTGGAATATAGGAAAGTATAGTTTTTAGCGTAATATTGTCATATGCTCCCTGCTGGACTGGTCCCATTGATTCTAATGGGCAGTACAGGAGATAATATGTACCATGAAGTCGGCCACACAACTATGTATAATCGACACAAGAGTCTCTATGAAAGTAATGAAACGAATGTACATTACTGAGGCCTGTGGATACACTGAAAACATGGTCCCACTGCTGGTGCCACAGCAAGGGTTTCTACTGTATAATATTCTAGCCATCGGATTCAAACTGAGGAATCTACAGCCACTTGTCGTTACAATGACCAACTGGGTGAGAACAAGTACGGATGCTCGAGCAGAACGCGGAGCACGTCGCGGGAGGGCGATGCTCGCGTCCGCAGCGTCGGTCAACCCTCACCTGCAGCCTCCGGCGCCGGATGATCCCCGAGTCATCCATGGCGTGACGAGGGGCGGCGGGGCTGCCGGCAAGGGGGTTCCCCCCCCTCTCCAACACGGTGTCTCTTCACCCGTCAGTCTTTGCGGTCTGTTGTGACCCAGCGGGGCTGCGGCATCCACCGGCACACACCCGACCCGCACGGCAGCGGCGGCGGCTGCGTCCTTGCGCACACTCGGAGAGAGGGAGGGTCCGGTGTCACGTCGAAGAAGCCCACGGAAACGCACACATGTCAAGCGGTTCAAGGGGTTGTCTCTCTCCGACCCGTGTCCTGCGCGTCGGCGTTGACAGTCACGCCGCCGCAGCCTCCGCGGTCTGCGCTCCTCCGCGGAGCATCCTTGACATTTCTTTGGCCAGAGGTCCGTGCGCTCCGACGCGCAGCGGCCGAGCGTGTGCAGGCCCCGACTGGTCCCCGCAAACACACTCGCACTGTCCCCGTATAGGATGCAGCCGATCGGACGCGCGAAAAAGCAAAGTTCTCCCGACAAACCTCCCGAAGGAAAGAAGGCGAGCTTCCACCCCAAAATTGGGTTATGATGGGCGGCGCGTTCACGGATCACAACAACCGGACGAGAGCTTTGACTCTCTGCCGCTCGGAGGCGCGTCTTCACCCTTGAGCACCTCGGTCGGGCTGAGATCTCTGATGATGCTGATGATGATGCTGATGATGCTGGAGGAGGAGGAGGAGGAGGAGGAGGAGGCCGTCCGGTCCCGTCAACATCACCGTGAGTAAGAAGAACACGTCCTTTGTTTTCTGCAGAACCAAGTTGAAACTCCCGGCCGTCCGTTCCACTCGCTCGGTCGTCGCCCCCCCTGCGCCTCCGTATCCCGAGAATCGGAGAGAAGGCGCTGACGCGATATTTTGTAACCCCTTCCTGGGTTTTCCCTGTCGCCCCTCCTCCTCCTGCGCGCACGGCGGAGAGGCTCAGCTCAGATGGATGGAGGAACATCCAGTCCTGGACCTGGAGGAGATACATACAACCCATCCGCACACACGCACACACACCGTGCACGGTTACAGAGGCTTCTGTCGACAGACAGTGTGGGGGGAAGTGACATTTATTATACACTAGATGTCAGTGGTATTTATACTAACCGTATAGAAAAAATCAACCCGGGTCAAAACTCAAACCTCATTTCAGAGTTTATCAAGCCGTTTTAACAAGAAGAAAATGATTTACATCATGCATTTAGGGTCACTATTTGTGTAAGAGTGTATCATTTAACAATAAGCGTATTTTCCAAAATAAGGAACCTTACAGCAGGTTAATCCGTTAGTTTGGTAATTCTGTCTAATAGATAAGCAAAATATATTTATAAGTTCAGTTTTCTCGTCTTCTTGGTGAGCAAGATTTAAAAATACGTATTTGTTTGGTCAAAGTAACACACACACACACACACACACACACACACACACACACACACACACATGTTATGTTTTGGCGCAGGTGTCCAGTTCATACCGGACCAGATTAATATGTCATCCACAATACAATACACATGGTTATTGTGTGTAGAATAAATGTATCTGCACTGTCAATCAACATGTCTGAAAAGATAGATGGATGGATGGATGAATGGATAGATAGAAAGATAGATAGATAGAGAGAGAGAGAGAGAGAGAGAAGGATAGACAGACAGACAGACAGACAGACAGACAGACAGACAGACAGACAGACAGACAGATAGATAGATAGATAGATAGATAGATAGATAGATAGATAGATAGATAGATAGATAGATAGATAGATAGATAGATAGATAGATAGATAGATAGATAGACAGACAGACAGACAGACAGACAGACAGACAGACAGATAGATAGATAGATTCAACACAACCCACCACCTGAGGCCAGAAAAAGACAAGTAAACAAAGAAAAACTGTGCGTTGGCCTTCGTCGGGTCACACTGGGCAACACAATGTTTTCAGTGCCATGACTGACAGGCGGGTTGCCATTTGGCAAAGTCATTGCGTAATGCCTGTGCGGGGAATCAGGACTTTTGCACTGTTTTCATGTGACATATGGTGCAAGCTGCCCACACAGCTATGTACGACTTCGCCGGCGCCAGACGCAGCAGGCAGGCGCTCTGCCACACTGCGTCCAAACTCGTCCCCCACTCACCCATCTGAGAGGAAATGGCCAGGAAGGCAGCGGGTGGCCTGTTCAGAGCCTTGTCTGTGTTCAGAGCACCGACAAACTTTTTTTTCTTTAAAGTAAAAGCTGCCTGCAATCGTCTTAATGGCTTGACGGACTCACAATTTAATTTAATTTAATCTTAATTTCATTCTTTGAGCAACCTTTAGGTCAACAGAGAAACCAACTGTGAGCCTTTTCAGCTACAGTGGCCTCCTTCTGGAAATGTTCCGTGTGTTGGTCCACAGCTCTGTCCCAGACTGAGACACCTCAACAACCACGGGAGTAGTATTGATTATTGTCGACATTGCTGACAGATGTGTAAATGTTAGCCGTGTAACACGTGTAAACTAATATGGTGGACATTACTTAACAGCTCCATGCTATTGCATTGCCACTGTGTGCATGTTGGCCTGGTGTTCCTCCGGAAGTTGTCAACACCACTTTGGAGAAAACAGATGTGAACTATTTTTTTCTATCACTCTTTCTTCGCCTCTTCTTTGTTTTGGATATGCAACGGATGCCGCAGTTCCTTTTGGGCCGTAAATCGAGTCATAATTATTCCGCAAAAAAAACGAGAAAAAAAACGCGCCCCGGCGGCAAAGAGGATAACATGGTGGAAGAAAATCTTCTAGGGGACCGATATAAGCGCGGATGGTGTAGTCTTTTCCTATCGCCATTACACTGTGCAATCAGTTTTAGCATCATAATGACAAGTTTAGGCCAGAAGGTTTGTGTATGTCCGCCTTAAGCACAGGCTCACAGATCCGCCAGCATGGCTGTAGACTCCTATGAGACACAAAGAAAGAAGCCAAGAAACAAGGACAGATGAATACAAATGAAGAAAAACAAACACATTATGCTGCAAATTTGCAGCGTATTTGTAACAGACAGGTAGGTTGGTGAAAACATTTGCCCTGCCGCGGCAGAAAGCATTCGCAGGTACACAAACGGAGTCAGAAAAGAGCTCCTGTGAGCAGGCTGACACTTGGCCATCTGTCTGGCAGTCGGACGGACGGATCGTCTCAGTTTCCAATGGCAGGCCTTTGTTCTGTGGCCCCTTTGTGCTGCTGCGTGCTGACCCCTGACAACTCTCTCACCACTGTCAGGTCCCTCGCTCTCACACACACACACACACACACACAAGGCCTTGTTGCCTTCCTTCCTCTCTCGGCTCCGTCGCGTCCCCGTCCCCCCGAGCGCTGCCTGTGCTGCAGGGGAGCCGGTGGACACGTTTGCAGGCAGGAGAGGCTATTGATTTCTGCGGCATCGCCATCGTCCGAGCCGAGCTCGCTGTGAAAAGGAAGTCTGGACGGGCAGACTCACTTCATCGAGTTACACGATGCCGCCGCCGCTGTCGCTGCTGGTGCTCAGCGGCTCCTGAAATACAGAAAGAAAGAAGAAAAAAAAACGCTGCTGCTTTCACAGCCTCTTATGTAATGACTCTGTAATCCCTTTGAGTTTGGAGAGTAACAGCTGCTCAGTTTTGTTCGGAACAAGAGGCGATGCTCTTCTGTTCGTGGGCTTACAGACCTCAAGGACAAACCCCCCAAAATATTAATGCTCACAGTTATCTTAAAAGCTGGTCAGCTTTATTATGAAATTAGGGAGATGTCTTCTGCACTTTTTTTTTCATCCTGTTAATTTTTCCAAAAACAAGATCCCCCCCCTTAATATAAGGATTAGTGCTCAGACGCACACTGACTTCAATTTCTCATCCACTTGTGTCCTGTTACACAAATGAAACCCGAAACAGCACTTACATTAGTCCCTTCCCTGCTGTGATGTGCAAATCTCCAACGTTTTAAAGGGATAGTCCAGGGATTTTGAAGTGGACTCAAGTGTATGAGTCACTTATGCATCGTTAATATGTAACCTTGTGGAGATGGAGATCAGCGATGTCATTTAACGGAGTTCGGAGGGGAATTGTACGCTGAAGGCCGTTCCTTTTCCGCCAGACATCCGTTTAAGTTTGCTCTTTTTTTTCAAGCGTATACTTCGGCCATGTATTACTGCGCCAAATCGCCGATCACCATCTCCATGAGGTAACATATTAACTATGCATAAGTAGCTCATACAACCCCATTTCAAAATCCCTGAACTATCCCTTTAAAAGTTCGTTTTTAGTGGATGGTAAAATGTTCCGGAAACACATCAGTTGAACAAAGATTGCCAAGTTGAAAGCGAGCGTGTGCCAGGGTGTGGCGATGAAACAGGACCCAAATGCAGGATGCAGGAACAAAGCTTGGTCTAATGAGGGGGGAAAAAGAAAACAGACCCTTCACAGGAAAAATCACAGGCGGAACTGAACAGGATACCCGACGTGACAGAAGAGAACAACACATAACAGACAAAGTTGAATCAAATGTCCTTGATTCTGGTAAAGTTGACATGGTGAAAAGTTTGTTTCCAGGCCCATGACCCTGACCAGGAAAAACAAATAAAACAATACACACACACACACACACACACACACACACACACACACACACACACACACACACACACACACACACACACACACACACACACACACACACACACACACACACACACACACACACACACACACACACACACACACACATCTACGGTAACTGTTAGTTATGGTTCGCTTGTTGCTTTTTGTCACCTCAGTCACTGTGTCTCTCATCGTCATTACTATACTAATTATTATTATTAATAATCACAATTGTTGCAGCAATCCAGGCTGCTATCTCATCTCTCTCACCCTTTGTAACGTGCCTCGAGTTGCATTAAAGTGGAACTTTACCCATTATACCCATGGAAAGTTTAGGATGATGATGATCACAGTGATGTCATCAGGGTTATCACAGATTTGAAACTTGAATTTCATAACTCTAAGTCTGCGTTACACACTGGGGGTGTTTGGAGTTTGAAAGACCTGGACATTTATCAGACAGAAATAATGTATATGTGTTTTTTGAAACATATACTGTAAAACACTAGAGCAGACAGACACTGTCACTAGGTATTCAACCCATATGTGGCCTATAGCTGTGTAGTTTTCAGTTGGGATTTAAGTTTCTATTCAGAAACATAATAACCTTCAATCTAACACTTAATTATAATAATAATAATAAATAATTTTATTTATAGGCGCCTTTCTCAACACTCAAGGTCACCTTACAAAATCAAAAATAAAAACACTCAGTCCATCCAACAAGCAGTCATAAAAGCAGGCAATAAAACAACATAATAATACTAATAATAATAAAAACAAGAGAAAGGGTGGGGTCGTTCCAGTCAAAGCAAATGAAATTAAAGGGAGTAGGCCTGTCTGAAAAGATGGGTTTTCAGGTGAGATTTGAAAGTGGTAATGGAAGTGGAGTGTTGGATGTAGTGAGGCAGAGAGTTCCAGAGGTGGGGCGCTGAGCGACTGAAAGCTCTTGACTTCAACTAAGTGACCAGTCTTATCTCCAAGCCCTATTCGCACCTGTGCATTGATTTAACACTGAAAGGAGTTTCCGACCCCGACCCCCTGTTGTGTGTCCTCCCCACACTCTACCCCCCCCTTACAGAAATGCTGTCTTGTCAATAAAGGTTTTTTATAAAGGAAAAAAAATTATATTCTCAGACATTAACATCGTCGTGAAACAAGTTCAGCGAGTACTGATTCGCCTTTTCCAGCCTCTGTCATTTCATTGGTCACAGCCCGTCTTAAATGTGGAGCGTGAAATCAACACCAGCAGGCACTTTTCACAACAACTGAGGCTTCTTGTCAAGAACGAGCCTCAGCGTGTGTGAATGAACATGTGAACCCACAGAGAGACCTCTAGCATCACTACTGTACAACAAGGAAACAGACAGAGCTGTCTGGAGCAAACAGGCTTCCTGGTGTCTTGCCAGGAATCATGGGCTCATGGTGGCTCTGGTAAAAATTATAATCATTTTTGTTGTCCCATCTGCAGTCTGGCTTTGACCGTTGTTGTTTGTCATATGTCATCCCAGTGCTCCCGACAATATTAAAGACGCATGGATAATGTGAAGCTCAGTGATTTCCTGAAGATAATTTCTCCTCTCCTCATCACTATAAATCCCCAGTGCGACTCCTTGTGGTGAGATGTGGCAGTGCAGCAGAGACACTGTAACGGCACTGTACGTTGCTTTGGGTGCCTGCAAAGATCAGCATGAATTAATTTCTTAATTAATGTCATCAATTGTATTTCATCCTCAAATATGACAAATGATCTTTCACCTATAGCAGGAAAAAGCCAGCCTTGTGTTGAAATATCACAAGGGAAGATCTGCATTACAAAATGATTTAGGTCGACGTTGTTTCCTGGTCGATTTGGTTTGTGCTTGACTGATCCCTCGGGAGGGGGAAACCTCCGCATCTTAGCCAAGAGGATGTCAGAGCAGTGGTTTGTTCTGTTCTCACACATCACTCAAAAGTACACATCATTCCCCGCATCAGATAGATTAGAGTGAGCACTGGAGGCACCACTTGATCTGTTAGATGAGCGCAGGGTCACCGCAAGGCCAGTATTAAACACACACACACACACACGCGCACACACACTAAACGTCAGTGTGGTAAATAGTCTTCAGTCAGAAGTATTTGTCTTGTTAGAAGAGAAGAAAAAAGAGAGGGCTGACATTTTTTTTTCTGCCTTTCTTCCGATAATGTGGAACATGTGCGCAGAAAATGTTTCCAGCTCATTCTTTGTTTTCCTCTCGGCATCACTCTTTGCCTTCCTGCTTCCTGTCTTTGTGCCCCAGTCTTCAATTACGCACACACCCACGGACTGACGTCACCAATTAGAAGGCTAGACAGCAGAATTAGAGGTAATCACGATGGCCGCCCATAGGGCCTCGTTCTAAAAACAGGAGGCAGATCTCCCGCTGGCAGCCCGGAGGCCCGGCCCCCGCAGGACAAAGCTTAAACCCTCCTCGGCTCTGCATCACACGCCGCCGCACCTGACGAATGGACCCGGTAAGAGGATTGGTCCATTCATTTCCTGCCAAGGCACAAATGGACAAATGCACATTAAACAGACGGACACAGGACACACATGCCACATTCACGAGCCCATGCACAAAAGGTCAACGCATCCAAACATGTAATAGGAAAATAACGTCATCAAAATGTACAATCATAGTAGATGTTGTCATTGTGAACAATATGGCAAGTGGAAACATGCAGAGACAAAAAATTCACCCAGAGAGACGTCAAAAATAATATTCAATATGTGCCAATTGTTAAAATGTTTAAGTATCAAAAGTTTCAACTTGTAAGCATGAGTTCATTTTATTGTTTGAGGATTCAGATTGTATGACCTGATCGGCAAAATGTATCTTTTTTTTGTTATTGTTGGTATAGTTAACAATATCCATGTAGAAAGCCGAGTGTAAATATTTATTGATACAGATTACAACTGAGTTAAAGACCATTTCAGGTGTTTATGTATGTAATTTGCACTGTCAATCTCTTTGCCAGGCATTATCATCAGGGCCAAATGATCCCATGCTGTGACCTTGACCTTTGATGGATTTAAAAAAAGAAAAAACAATAATCTATAGGGCAGGTCTTGACCCTCTAAACCAATTGGATTAAAACAGTTCGAGTTATCGCTGTGACAGATGGTCGTTTAGACCTAAACTCTCCAACAGAGACTTAAATGTTCCTGTTCTGTAAATACAGTGTGATTCAACCAAGAAACCATTGGTGAATCATCAAATGTATGGGAAATATTTGTTTTTCAAGGTCACAATTAAAAAAAAAAAAAATACCCATATGGTTGTGCAGCCCCCATTTGCAGTCTGATTTGTGAGTGGTTTTGTTTTAAGATGGTATCTTTGCGTTGGGGCAACGTGAACATCGCTGACGCTGAGAGAGCATTTGCTATTTCCGGTATCAGTTGATCTGTAGAGGTATAGAGAGATAAACTGGGGAGCGAAGAAATGAGACGAATGAAATTACAGGAACTTTGTTGTATTAGGGTAAAGTGCCTGCAAATATTTTTTTTCATATTCAGTCTGTGTGTGTGTGTGTGTGTGTGTGAATGGTTGCTCAGGTGCAGATTCAAAGCAGCATTGGCAAAGACCCAACCGTTCCCCCCTAAGTCCCTCTCTCTCACACACACACACACACACACACACACACACACACAAACACACAGCTAAGCCTATTACGATGACGCATAGGAGTCCTGCAATCGTACACAACAACATCCAAAAAGCAGCATCGAGCTGCAAGCTTTGAGCTCCGACTGACGCTACCTTCACTGACCTCTTCTTGCATGTGGACAAAAAAAAAAAAAGGTCAAGTTTGTTAGACTTGTCCTCTTTTGTCTCCACTTGTCTTGTCTCTATCGATGTGCTATCACCGAGGTGTCGTTTCAGAAGTTATGGGACAAACACGACTGCATGTCTGGACTTTCTTCCGCCATCCATCTGCGGCTGCAGAGCCTGTGCTTGTGATGCAAACATGAATCTGTCTGGGCGTCTGTGATACATCTGCCCCAAGGTGCACCCACGCGGCTCAAGCGTCAGCATTTGCCTCTTGTTTGTCTTGTTTCCCTACATCCCCTCGTTATTGTCACGACTCCAGTCTGATCACGACTCACAGATCCTTCCTACATACGCAGGGTTCTGTGTTGTTTTTTGTGTCTAGCAAGTGATTTCCTTCTTATGCAAGCAGAGGAAATGAGGTATGATAAACAGCCTCTATTCAGAAGCCCATAATCGGGATATGGCAGATGCACTGAGCAAAAACAAGAGAGGCAGCCTTCTTCTAGAAACTGATTTTCACCTGAAAATGATGACACACACACACACACACACACTGTTGTGTTCCAACAACATGTTGTTTTTTTTCAACTGACTGCACTTTTCTCTACACACGCTTCACATTTTTAATCAACATGAATTATTTCTAAAACCAGATAAATAAAACATTTGACATGAATTAAATATAGTTAATTTTTTTTAAAAATCAAGCACAGGTCAAATAGAACTATTGTTGGGGTCAGAGTCCACAACTGGTATTGTGCTTAAGTTTGTCTTTGAAAAATCAATAACATCAGTATCAGAACTGTCACTCACATCTGTGACTGTATTTCCAATGAAACCAACTAAAACATCCCAGTTTTTTTATGCATTTCACATTATTACTTTGCATTTTTTGTTATAAAATAATGGCATGGATAAATGTTGATATTTCTGAAGGAAATATGTTGTGAAAGCTACATGACAAGATGATCCACTGCCATTTATGGACAGAGTTCCAGGTCAAAGATTTCAATTCCTGACAAACAATTAACTAAATGCTGTTTACATTATACATACATTCATGTCTATTTGTTTACTGGCTGAACTAGGATCAACATCTTGTTTATGCTGTCAGCTTTTGTATTTTTCTGAAGTGGATTTGAGGACGTATCTGCGATCTTTATATGTGGTTTGTCTTTGAATGGCTGCCATACATACAATTGAATGTGGATCATGTAGAGGCAGGTGGACTTGGTGCTACATATTTAAAACAGACTGGACTTTATGGTATTTTCAGCTTCTATAAGTTCTAGTTCTACGGTGCACCAGAAAGATTAGTTCAACTAGTTTTTAACAAGATATCAAGTTAAAATAAAGTCTATAAGAGAAACAAACACAGTGAGGTTTGTTCTGACGGACTGTTGACAGGCGGGCGGTGGGGTGTGATGAGGTAGTGCTGATAGATGTCGAGTCTTAAGTCTCTGATTGCTGCTGACCTTGGTCCTGAAATACAACAAATGAGGTCAGACTTGACTTACTTCTGTCCGAGTACGAGTTGTGCTGCAGACGGAGGAGCCCTGGTTCAGTCCGTCTCCCGTCCTTCACGGGTGCCGTTGACGTCCTCTGGCACGCGGCTGAGTCTGAGGATTTGACGTGGGCAAACAAGGCCGAGTAGATAAGGAGCCATGTTTGGAAATAGGTGAGCAGCTGTGTTCTGAGCTCACAACGAGACGGACGAAGTCCACCCCGAGGGTCGGAAGGGAAACACTGACATCGGCCTTTCATCGGCACTTCCAGGAGTGAAAGGAGCTGGTCTGTTCGGGGCTGCAGGGAAATGGAGCCCATCGCTCAGACGGCGGAGGCGGCAGATGCCCACTTGCAGAGGCGAGGGTGGAGGTTCATGGCGAAGCGGGGAGCCTCGTCACAGTTTGTGACGAGCACCATCATGATTTTGTCCAGCTACGCCGTCACCACCATGACTATGAACTTTGGGAAAAACCTGCAAGAGCGAAGATTGCGACCAAGCGGCGACTAGCAACCACGACCTCATCGAAGATACAGATAGCAAATGGTGTACATGGCTGAAATGAACAGAAATTATTGACCTCAATTCAAATGCGTCACTTCAATTCATCTCCTGCTGGATCAGTATGTGGAAATAAAACAGCTCAGGCGATCAGCCAAGATTTATTCCACTTTTCTTTTTTTAAATCAAGACGACAATATAATCTGGTCTCAAAGTAAGTCTTCTCCATTGACTGGGAGTCCCGGCCATGAATGAATAATCATGAACAGACATAAATACTCGGCATGAAGTGCTGCCATGTGACCACATGGTGGAGAACTGGGACTACTTCTCTACTTTTTAGGATTCCCAACGACAAATCACAGGCTCACTGAAGTGTGGACGTGTCTGCCAGCTCAACGGCCAACTAATGAACCAGGACAGTGACATAATTCAACGCCATTATTAAAACTGCATCGGACAGGATGGAAGTCAAAGACATTCAGTTTCTCTATGACTGACAAATAGATATCTGTCTATGTTTTTTTTCAAAGGGTTTGTCATAAATTTGCCTTTCAAATTTTGATACAATGCCGTGTGACAGTAGACTGGAGATGCATGTTTCCAGTCTACAGAGCTGATTCCATGTTGGATCAAAAACTGTATTTGTGTGAATTGAATTTTGTATTTTGTACTTTTGTTGTTGTTTTTTCATAACCCCTGTGTTGCATATGGACAGAAGGTTCAGAACAGTAGCTGATACAAAATTACAAAATAAAGACACGCCTGACATGAACACTGGCTACTAACCTTGGCCTCGTTTCGCGTAGCGAATGATTTTTGAATAGAAAAAGCATGAATGGGAGTCATTTTTTTCCCACTTATCCAACTGCAAACCTCAGACTCCGCGACACTGTGACATTTAATACTTTCTTCCACGGCAAAAACCTTAATTTGTAACACCAGCAACTCTGTATCTGACCAGTGGCATTTGTGTCGACCCAAAGGTCAGCGAGTTTCTCTGAGAGGAGCTTCTAGACTCAGGAGTGGCTCCTTTTCACCACCGAATGTTACGAAGTCAGATAAACTTCAGCCGACAGATCCAATGTGGGATCGTTTTACGAAAGGCAAAATTGCATTTAATGGGTTTAGGATGTTTCTCGTGTTTCCACATATAATCTCAGATATCCTCTGCATTGGATTTCCTTGTGATGAGGGATTAAGAAGCAGATCCTGAAGTCTCACGTTCAACACGCACTACACCAGCTTGTGACACGCACTGTCACAAGCTTACTACTATGTTCTTATCAATGGGTTTAACACAATCATTTGCATAAAAGTGGATATTTTTAAGTGTTTAAGTTGGTTTGCATTGTGGGAGTGAGAGAAACTGGATGCTTCAACCATTTACCCATTACTCTTATCTAACATTTCCAGATGTTAATCTCTCTATCTCACAATTTCAAATATTAATCCAATAGCTTTGAATATCTTAACCATATGCATTACGTCATTACTTTTGGGTAAATATTTCAGCTTCATTTTTGTATTTTTTTATATCCATGTCAACCATTTATCCATTACCCATCCAATTTCAAGTTACATTTACCTAATAATTTAATATCCGTGCACCCAGGTAGATTGGCAGTTTAGTGGTTATTGTAAATGTAAGTGTTGATGAGATCAGTATCACAGCAGCTTGTAATCCTATTTGTTATTTTGTTTTGCTCCTGTTGGAAACGGCGAAGTTGCCCCTGAGGCACAATTGCTCTTGGTAATGGAATCGATCTGCAGCACACGGCGCTGCTGTCGCGAGGACAGTTTGCACACACGCTCTCCATCCCTCACCTTGTACGTCCAAACTTCGCGCAACGATGATTAAAGCGTCTGTTTAATCCCGGAGAAATAGGTCAGTGGCACAAATCAAAGAAACTCTAAATGGCGGAAACGAATGTCTGTCAGTTAGTGAGTCGACAGGGATGGCTGACACTGTTTGCCAGCTGAGGGCCAGCCTGTAAGGCCCCGAATGCAAGCAGTGACCCAACCCTGTTAAATGAGATGGACAACAAGGGTACACAGAGAGCAGGGACGGTCCGCTTTGTCCTCCCGCTCTCGGTCCCCTGAATAGCACTCGCACAAAGGATATCGTTATTCCTCCTCTAATTACCAGAAGGAGGGCTGTTTGTCTGCCTCTCGCTCCTCTGCACTCGTCCCCCAGAAATAAAGTGCTCCGTGGTGACGACCCTCGGCGGTTATGAAACACTCTGGTGGCCCTCATTTCGTCCTCCAGCTCCTACAGCACCAGGCTGAGTTTAGTCTGCGCCGAGGCCACTTCATCTGCACTCGATCTGCATGTTTATTTGATGGCCAAATGCGTCTGGTCCCTTTCTGTCCCTTCGTGGTTTCATTGCCAGCACCAATCATGGCTAAGGCATGTCACCAATTTCACAGTCTTGGTTTAAGGCAGAAGGATCTAGGCCACAAGACACTCTCCATCTGCTCCTCTGCAGCCAGAAGCCTTGGGAGGGCAGAGAGAGAGAGAGAGAGAGAGAGAGGGATGCACTCGGCCAGGGATTAGGTTGGCGCACCAGGTCCAAGGGGAGGTGAGATTAACAGCCAGGAGTAATAATACACACGGCGGAAACCGCTCACACTCACGTGTCCATATATCACGACCACATGTCGTACGTCAGTGGCGGCCGTCAGACAAATGTGATTGTTTAAAATAATTTGCCACCAATTGGACAAGAATTGATATCGTGCTTTCAGGGATTGCGCCTTTTCATAGCATCGCTGGCAAGATTACAGCTGCTGGTTTGAACACAGGTGACCCCAAAGGTCATCGTATTTTGACGCTGGTGGCAGAACCCCCCCCCCCACCAACAAAAACACAGCGTCCAGAAAAATAGGCTGACCTGAACTCTTGCCTGGTGTTTTGTTCCGCAGAGATGTGTGTTCCCTGTCCTCAGCATATCATGTAGTATTAAATCTCAGCTATACCCTCCTCTGACCCTGTCATCTGGGGGGAAAAATCCATGACCTCAGTGTGTGTGTGTGTGTGTCTGTGTGTGAGAGAGAGAGAGAGAGAGAGCTGGGGGAGGACAGGAGTGACTCAGCTCCAACCTGTGTATGATCCTCCCAAAATCAAGGGCAACACATCCCTGATGAGATTTTAAAGATTATACTTTTATGTCACGTTAAGAACTGTGATGATGTTGTTGTTGTTGTTGTTTTTTCCCCCCCAGCGTTTCCATCCGCAGCATTGCTGCTCTGACGGGTGGAAGGAGAGGCTGTCACCAAGGAGGATTTGGTAAACATCTCATTGGGAGATTAACAAGGAGAGAGAGAGCTCCGTCTTTTCTGTGTGCGTAGCAATGTGTGTGTGTGTGTGTGTGTGTACGTGCACGAGAGAGAGAGAGAGAGAGAGAGAGAGAGGGAGAGAGAGAGAGAGAGAGAGAGGGAGAGGACTTCCCAGCGTGGGGGCAGAGGGAGGGGTGAGCAGTCTGGTGGTAGCAGGGACCGAAATGTCCTTCATATAAGCCGGTGACAAAGTGGCGAGCGGCGGCACCCGAGCAGCAGAGATCACCGCCGGTACCCAGCGAGAGAGAGCAGCAGAGCAGAGCAGAGCAGAGCAGAGGGACAGAGAGAGGAGGAGACCGGAGCGCCGAGCAGCACATACTGTATCCCACAGCCAACCGGTTCCACGGCAACACGCAGCCGAGACACACGGAGAGAGCAGAGCGGCAGAGAGACAGAGGGAACTAATCCGGACTGAGCATCTTTTTCACTCCAACGACAGGTAAAAAGAACGTCAGCATAGATGACTTAACTGTTTTTACCAGATACATTAACAGCTGATCGTCCTGAGTTAATAGTGCAGGGATGTAATATTAATATCACAACAAACAAAAAAACCAGCAGGCTTAAGTGAGGATGTGATGACATAACGTGCCATGAAGATCAACATAAAGTCCCTTAAAGTCAATGTAAACTCAGGAGACGACTTGATATGTTTGATTCTTTTTATTTTATTTTTTTAACGTTTGTTTAGACAACAGTGTGATTTTTACCTGTTTAAGCGGTATTTTATGTTAACATATTTTTAATATGATGTAACATATACGTGTTAGGTATATGTTTTTTGGCAGCCTAACAGCCTCGGTGATAAGAATTTAGTCTGGGGTCGACGCTCACGGTTGCTGAATGTGTAGCCTACAGCCATACCTATATCATGTGGTTTATGATTTAGTCATATTCAAAACTGGAAGTAGGAGTGAACTAACGTGCCAAAGTCTTGTATTGTATATATATATATGAGAACATGTGTGTTGTATAAGATCCCGGCCACCTTGGACCTGCCCCCGGGGGCCCGAACGCGGCCACTTGTGACAGATCAGACAGCCGCTTGTCAGATTAAACAACGACGCATGTCATCCATCTCAGTCTCACCTAATCAGGCTCACCCCGTCTACTAGGTCACCACATGCGGAGGGCGTGAACAGCTTGTGCTCTCTATAGCTCACATGGCACGGTGACAGGAGGCGTGGGAGCCACCTTGATCGTGGCTCTTGCGCCCAAAGTGTTTCGATTTTTTTTCGCGTGGGTTATTTATTTTTATCACATTGTGTCTCTCATTAGTGTGTTTGAGAATTACCTGTCCGCCGCTGTCCAACGTGCTGAACTCTTTCCCAGAGCCGTTCCGTGGCAGCAGACATGGGTGTGACCTCTCGCCCTCTGCTGTTGGTGTGCGCATGCTTTGCGGCCGCGCTGGTCGGCGGAGCCCGCGCCGAGGGGATGTGTCTTCAGGACGGCAAGCACAAGGCCGCGCCCGGCCCGGAGCCGCACCTGAGGGACTGTGCGCTGTACGCAGACAGTGAGTGATCGTGCGTGTTTGTGCCCCGCAACGCTGCCTGTGCAATGGCGCGGCGGTGACACGTGCTGAAAATATGTGAAGTTAAATGTGCAGACTCAGGGGTTGGTTTCAAAAAGGTTTCCCTGTCCTCGCTGCTGACAGATAGCTGCTGCACAGACGAAGACATCCAGGACATCTCCCATGTCCCCTCTGCCAGCAACAAGAACGAGCCCTGGGACAAATGTGGGCCTCTGAGCTCCGAGTAAGTCTCACTCCCTCAGTAGACATCCTGCCGATCCAGACTCTTCACATTTCACCTCAAAGTGACTCTTAATAAATAGCTGTATATATTCTTATGTTAAAAAATGAATCACAATTTGACAGTGGAAGGGGACATTCATTGTTACTAAGCAATTTACCCTAACCTGACAGAGCTCCCCTCCGGTGTACTCGGATCTTGTAGCACATTACTCGGCTTTACTGCAGCTTTACTTTCTTGTAGTGTTTTTCGCTGCAGCAGTTTTCAGCAAAAAAAATGTACAAAAACATATGAAAACATACTAGCCTACCTGCATAGCACACAGTGAGTCAATTGTGAATATGGAGTATTGAGCTGCTCAACAGGAGTGAATATCGTTCTTATAGTTGTTAGGTGGCCAGAAAAACAATAGGTGTTGCTGATGTCGCTCTATGTATGGAAGACGTGTGAATAGGCAGCTGGAAAAAAAATACCATATCATTAAAAAAAAAAAAAAAAAAAAAATTCAGTGTGTTATTGTTGTGTTAACAGCTGGTATCTGCCCCAAGTAGTATTCAAACCCCAGAATAGAAAAATACTTTTTGCTAAATTAGATTGGTTCAATTTGATCAAATAACCCTGTGCATTTGCCAGAAAGAAAATTGGAAGAAATAGACCAAAAAAAGACAAAAAGGCTTGCGGTCTATAGAAATCAAACATTAAAAATAGATTAGATACATTAAAACAGCACGACACTCCAATATCAACTTCTAGGTCACCTCACTGTCCAGCCTTGTTGACTGTGAGGAGTCAGTCCTCCCGGGGTCAATGGAGGTTTAAATACGGACGTCACTGGTCAAAACTAACAGCCGCCCTCTCTCTCCTCAGGTGCGAGGGCTTCCTGAAGCGCGTGTCGTGCTTCTACCGCTGCTCCCCGGATGCCGCGCGCTGGCCCCATCCCCATCGCCGCTCGTACATCCAGGCCGTGCCGCTCTGCCACAGCTTCTGTCGTGATTGGTGAGGGCTGCCAAACGCGCTGCTGAGCGAGGCCTAAATCAGAACCACTACATCTGTTCCCCGCTTCACCTATAGGGCTGTCAAAGGAGAGATTACCGGCCTTTGTCGAAGCGGCATACAGAGCTGTTCACGCCGAGACAGAGTGTCCAATAAACAGCGGGGGGGGGGGGGGGGGGGGGGGGAGTGTATGACAAACATAAAACCAAGGTTACGTAAATCAACCCTGGGCCGTGGTTTTCTATTATAAAGGAGGCTACGGATTTGTGTAACAGCGGCTCCCGAGTTGCGATTGACAGCAATTTGAGAAGCTCCTCGTGGTTGTAATGTTGAAGAGAAGTGACGGACAATGTCAGGACAATGTAGTAGAAGGGCCGATGATTTCTCTACAACTGCTGTCAACTCATACAGAATGTACGCAGTGATCTTCACATTCCCAACAACTTTTGGGGCCTACTCATGCTGGATGTTGTCTTGATAAAAATAGGAAAATGACCAAGTGTAATAAAAGTGTTATCAAATATAAGATTCATGTTTATATATGAACAATATCATATTTCAAGGAGTAGTTGGACATTTTTGGAAAATGTGATTTTCAAGTCAATGCCACACTTGAATTTGCTCTTGTGAAGCGCATTTACCAACATGGAATATCTCATTTATCTAAAACGTATTTTTTTTAATTATACGTTGTGGTTTCACAACATTGAGTTTCTCGAACGTTACTGTTCGACAAACAGTGCGGGACACGAGGCATTATTTTCCAAAACTAAAAGCGTGTTTCCTCTGGAATATCTCGTGAATTTTTAGCAGTTTTTTGTTTTATTCTGATGATTCACATTACATCCCTTTTCCCTCAGGTTTGACGCCTGCAGGATGGACTTGACGTGTGCTCGTAACTGGGCCAGAGACCCCAGGGGACAGAACTGCACTGGATCCTGTGTCCAGTACCAGCAGGTAGGCTGCGATCTGGATGGGTACATATTCCGGGACCTTGTGGGGGGCTGATTTGTCTTCTGTCATTTGATTTTGAGGTCCAATCGACGTTCCATAAAATGGGTGCAGCATTTATCTATAACCAGCTCTTTTAGTATGAGCAAATACACAAAAGCGGTGTGCTGTTTGAACAGCCTACAGTCACACCTTAGGGAAGACTTTCTGTCCGGCAGAGGAGGTGTTTGAGGTTCAAATCCCTTTTGACTGACCTCAGAGCTTTGACAGTTGAGCTGCATGTTGCAGCCAGCGGGTCGGACACTGTGTCACCGTAGAGTCCGCATGCCGGTCGTCGAGAGAGCGCGCGGTAAGCGAAGGGGTTAACAGTGCAGGGGCTGAAGCATGAAAAGGTTTTGGTCCTGCTTCAGCGGGCAGGGGGCCAGCTGGGTGATATAAGGAGGTAGAGTGGCCGAGGGGCTGGTGTGCAGCTGAGCCCAACAGCGGACTAACTGTCACACACCACACGCCATGGCACTAAATCTATCTATCCATCCATCCATCCATCTATCTATGTGATAGTGTGTCTCTTGTGTCTCTCTCCCTTCTTTGCATTATTTTCTTTCCTTACCTTTTTTCTTCCTTTCTTTTTCTCTCTATTTCAGTCTCTCTGTATCTTTCTCTCTCTCTCTCACACACACACACACACACACACACACACACACACACACACACACACACACACACACACACACACACACACACACACACACACACACACACACACACACACACACACACACACACACACACACACACACACACACACACACACACACACACCAGACATCTAGTAAGGCTCTCTGGTGGATATGAGGTGATTATCAGAGATGACAGATTTGTAGTAAGAGGGAAAATTAAGATAGAGCGAGAGAGAGAGAGAGAGAGAGAGTGTGTTTGTGTGTGTGTGTGTGTGTGTGTGTGTGTGTGTGTGTGTGTGTGCATGCGTGCATGTCTCCAATACATTTAAGTAGCTCTCAAATCGAGGGTTTTACACAGCTCTCTGATACAAAAGAAATGAGTCACAGGATTTCAAACACAACTCCCCTCTCTATGAGAGACCGCAAACGAGTGCTTTCCTCTCGCAACACTTTTGGAGGTCACGGCAGTAAAGCTTCATTTTGTTTTCTCTTCAGCCGACAGAGATGGGAGATTTCACAGGGGCCCACCTTGTGGTCTGAGACTGGGGGGGAAGCAAAACTGCAAACACGCACAGACAATTCTAGGCATCACATGACAGACTCCCGCAAACTCGGAATTGGAAAATTTTCCGGCCTAACTTTCAAATGCTTTGCTCTGAAAGTTTCGCTATGATTAGGAAAATAGACAAAAAAATTCTCATGAAACCGTTTCTCCCAGAACCTGAAAGGTTCACCTTGTAGATAGAAACAACGTGTAGGTGTATTTGTGTGTGGAATACATATTCAAAGATGCAGGAAAAAAGATTTGTAAATGCTGACTGCAGTAGATATCAATTTGCATAGAAACAAGCGAATACATTTAAAGGCGCGCACGCACGCACACACGCGCGCACACACACACACACACACACACACACACACACACACACACACACACACACACACACACACACACACACACACACACACACACACACACACACACACACACACACACACACACACACACACACACACACACACACACACACACACACACACACACACACACACACACACACACACACACACAGCATGCAAAAATCTCTCTGGCACTCTGTGTCTCACTCTCTCTTTATACTCATTGGTATCATTCTTTGCAAGCCAAGGTCTGATTAATCTCAGAACTAGACACTCTCTTTCTGCTGCCGGTTTTGTGGGAATGAGGTTAGATCTGCAAAGAGTGGCCATGTTGTCTGTGAGACTGTGCCAGGCGCTGGCACGGAAAACGCCCGAGCAGCGTCGGTGGATCAGATGTGGTGAATCAATGGTCAGAGCAAGGTGAAACGGTCATGTGATTCACTGAACCGTGTGTTTTTTTACAAAACAACATCGCCGGAACGCGAAGCCCGTCAATTACAGTATAATACATACATTGCACAGGCTTCATTTTGTACATTAGATTTCCTACCAGTTCATAGTTATTTCACTACACCAAGAACTTGCGTGAGTACTTTTCCCAAAATATAATATAACAGGTTAAGTCTATATGTCCTTCCACAATAGTTCTGTTTTTCCACTTCATATGTTTTTCAGAAGTAATTCCACATCTCACAACCCAAATACCCAACACTTTGTCGATATTTGTTTGGACGTCTTCCTCACAATATATCATACATTTGCAATATTTCAAAGTGTATTTAAGTGTACTGTTGCTGAAATGCTTTTACAAAAGAAGTTATCTTTCCAGCAGTCTTTGTACACCAGGTGTAATGTCTTATTATTCAGACGGACAAGGGCAGATCTGGACGAGCGGAGGATTGGAAGGACCGGCTCCTGCCCCGGGACATTTGTGTTTGGCACTTATTCGATCACACCATGTGCGCCTAAAAAGCCACTTGTGGTTGTACTGAATTAGATCTGGCAGCAAACCACGGGGGGGGGGGGGGGGGGGGGGGGGGGGGGGGGGGGGATGTTTAACTGACGAAATGGCGACCTAAATCTTTTTGCACAGATGCATTATGGCCACTTGTCTTTATGGGGACACAGAGCAAGTGTGTGTGTGTGTGTGTGTGTGTTATGGAGTGGTTGTGATAAGACCTAAGCATCAGACAGACAGTATATGTAGTGGAGAGAAATTGCAGTCATCTCCTTTGTCCTTCGAAGCCTGTAAATACATTACAGCTTTTCCCATCTCTGAGCTCCCATGCGAGACTTGGGCTTAATCCCCCCAACAGACAGGAGGATGAAAGGAAGCAGACGTTGAGGTGGGGGGGTGCGCTACAGAGAAAACAAGGAGAATAAGGGAGATATAACAAACAGCACGTGAGCGGCAATAAGCGAGAGGGATGGGAAAATGCGGCGGGGAGATATTCGAAGGCGGTTTGGCGACAAAGTGAGCTACGGTAGGAGCTCTGCAGCACATCTTAATGACTGAGACAGTCACGGGGGGGGGGGGGGTTTGATGAACAGAAAAGCACAGTGTGTGCGTGTGTTACTGAATCTTCCCTAATTAGCATTCCCAACGGTTTCCAAGTAGGTAGGCCTATTTACAATGAAACAGCTTAAATGTTTTCTTTTTGCAGTGTAATGCAACATCCCCTGTAATCCGCACACACGTCCTATTAGAGAGGAGTGCAATTCTTCACGCTCCACAAACCATCAAGCTGATGTTAGCAGTAGTCTAAGTTTTTTCCCTTCAAAGTGTAACTTCATAAAGGCCGAGCGGCGAGCGCTGCAATGAATTTCCCGCCGCCAGATAGCAACACAAAAGGTTCGCTGGACGTGACCTTTTTGCGATTAGTTTGGATCCGTCCGCGCACCCTGCGAAGCTTGACGGAATTGTCGCTGCACCACAAAGACGGCGCAGAGATGAAATCTTTCAGATAGCGGTGTGAGAGTTTTTCAAGGTCACATCTTGCAATTTGCTCTCAAGGTTGGCGGAGATGAGGCGAACTAGAGAGAGAGAGATGCAGAGTTAAACTGCAAACCTCACTGACACCTGGCAGAGGGTGTTTGTTTTCCAGGCCGGCGCTGCCCTGAAGGCCACAATCACTTCTTTTAATGGATTTTTCTTTTTTCTTTTTTTTTGGACAAGCAACAACGGGCTATACGAAAGCTGTGCTCCTTAAAATGTGATCATCGTCATTACCTGTGATATAATCACTGATGTAAAGTAACTAAGTACATGTTCAGGTAAATGTTTTATATATGTCTACATTAATTAGTATTTCCAGTTTTTGCTACTTATACACTATACTTACTCTGTACATACAACACCACATTTCTGAGGGAAGTGTTGTACTTTTTTACTTCATTACCTGTATTTATCAGCTTTATCTACTCGTTACTTCGATTTTACATTTAAAACATATGATGAACTCAGGAAACATGATGCATAACTACAGATTAAAAGGTGTTTCCAGGTTGGAGTTGTGCAAAGCAATGCCGGGGCTCACATCAGATCCCTTTGTGCTAATGATAAAAAGTTGTAACCTTGACCCTGGTCTCCTGAAAGGGTTTGTTTTTATCTTGTTGCACATGAATTACTTTTATGCCCAAATTATTATCTTGTGCATATTAGTTAAAATGTCTTTAGGGGCCCATTATTTCATACACTGAAAGGTGCCATTCTGTGTAAGGAATGCTTTGAAGGCAGGACTTTTAGTAGTGTTTATCAACTGTGTTATTGCTATACTGTACCTCTACGTAGGTTAAGAATCTGAGAACTTCTTTCACCACTGGCTAAGTTGTCTTCAGAGCATATTTTCACATCTGCCTAACAATATTTTGTCTGTGTGTGTCATGTGTGCACGTAGATGTACCAGCATGGCAGGGACCTCTGCGAGAGCCTGTGGGGCGACGCGTTCATGACAGTGGAGGATGATCCGGAGGACGGGGGAGAGGCTGGCGATGGCGGGCGCCCCTGCGGCTGCCTGACCCTCAGCCCGTCCGACAAGGACGTGATCGCTGCCCTCCGGGCCCAACGGGACGACCCGGAGGAGCTGGACACCACCAAGACGGGCTTGCCCCAGTACCGGGCCCCCTGCCAGACCAAGCTGCCCCTGCAGGCCAGGAGTGGCAAGAAGGGGAACTCCGTCATGCGCAAACGCTCGGTCATGGTCGACGACATGGAGGGGAGCGGCAGCGGTCTGTAGAGAGAAGTGATACATGGCAATGCATTTAAAGTTCATTGTAGATCCTAATATTCAAAATGTATCTCTTGAAATGCAGTGGTAAGCTTGCTCCTGTAATTAACCTTACCACACAAACCCAATCGCCCATTATCATTATCATTACATTTCAGATATAATATCTATGATTTGAATTAGTACTTTATTTGGCATATAGGATAGACTTGACATACGTGTAATCAATTATTTGATTGAACAACCTAAACGGTTACTATTAAAGATGCCCAAAATTGAATCATATAGTTGTATTTGAATTCTGCAAGGGCTCTGACTTCGACAATAAGACTCTGGATCAATTGATATGAAACGATGGTTGCACAAATGTTTTATTGCCAGCTAAGAAGAGGATTTTTTCTTAATCCAAGGTGGGTTTCTTAATTGCTTTGTATGGCTCAAGAAAAACTCATCACTCAACATTAAGATATGAGCTGTGGGAAATGTAACGTGCAGCAGCTTTAGCATTTCTGCGTGAATCAAACTTTAACTAGAGGACTGTTTATGACATTACTGTAAACATACCTGGACCAGTACTTCACTACCCTGCTACTATTTTTTAGTCATCCTGGTGACTTCAGTCTGTGCATTAGTCAACTGTTTAATGCAGATCTTGCTTGTTGTGACGCTGTGCCGTGCAGTCTACATGTCTTGAGGTATGTGAAATAGTGGAGAAAGTTGTGCAGAGTCATGATAATCATTGAATGTAACTCGCAGAGACTCCTGGCCTGAGCCCAAGGTGTCCGGGATAATGACGACAATGGATGGTTTGCCAGAGAAAATCCGCAGAGGCAGTGTTCGTACCAGATAATGTTGCTTTTTGGTAGTTTGCTCATGCTCATCGTCGGCGCACTGTGGGTGTTCCTTTTATAACCATGTCATTGTATTTCTAGAGCGGGGCAGTGTTAGATGTAAATGTTTTGTGGGGGGGAGGGGGGTAAAAAAGGGAAACCGATTTGTCTGATATATGGTAAACCTGATGAAATGGATGTTTCTGCGCTTTTCTTTACCTTCTCAATAAATACAACATTTCTACATGTCACCCTGAGCCTGTCGCAGTTCTTCAGCTGACACTGAGACGATGCACTATATTTTTTCTCTTCTTTTTTCTCTTCTGATGGATAAGTGGCAAAGCCTAAAAGTCCATGTTCAGATTTCCCCATTGTGGGACGAATAAAGGCATATCTTATCTTAAGTGGACATTGTTCATACAGTTAGATTTTCTATGTTTTGTTGACGTGAAACGGCACACGCTGGATGTTCATCCATTTATTTTCAGCCAACTTAAGTTATCTCAGGTGATTATATGTCACCTATAACTAGCAATTTTAACAATTTATGTGTTTCTTTTAATTGTCGATTTGCTACTTTAAACTATTTTAACTGTTTATTTCGTCTAAATATTTTCACACCGATTACTTTCAGGGAACTATTTTAAATTTGTAGATAACAGATTCAACTCGCCTGCTTGCTTAGCAGCTAGTTTTCGCACACTCTCAAATGTGACATGGGGTTACAGTTGACTCAGGTTATTGTAAATTTACTCAACAGCAGCATTATGCTAATTTGTAATCCCACCTTGACCCGTGGCAGTAAAATATGTAGATATCATTTTTAATCAAATCACAGGTACTTTGATCTTTCATGTACATGCTCGTAGCAGCAGGTGCACTGGACTTTGCACGGCTTTAATAGACAGGAAGGATATTGACGTGCGATGTATAATGTATGCAAACATTTGTAACACAGAGAAGATTTTACCTTTTTTTTCCTGTATCAAGGAAGATTGAATTCTGAGAACTATGCCTGTTCAGAAATGCTACTGTAGAAGGCTTCCCCTGAAATACCCTAACCCTCGACTGAGCGGAGCCGCATGTGACTTTGGCTGCTTCGTGAGTCAGAAACTTCAAGGCTCTGGCAACAGACACTGCGTACCACAGATAGTTTCACTTCCTCTACTCTTACATATTCTTATGTTGCAGCACTCGCGTTGTATATTGCCACCTGTATCTCCACATGCAGTCCTATCTAAACATTGTTTGAGCCTAAGAATAATGTATTTTATTTCTTCTCCTTGTCCAAAACTCATCAACCCCACATTTGACTGCGGCGCTGGTGTCTGAAAACCGGGCCACCGCCTCTGGTTGTGCGAGCAGGCAGTGTCAATCGAATGTCTTCCCACCACTGTCAGCCGCCAATTTACTGATGCACCATGACGAGTGTCTTCACCCTCCCGTTCAGACAGCTGTCGCTCAGTCGCACCCTTTCCAATCCATCGCTGTAAGGGAGGAATTCAAATGCTCCTATACGTAAATAAGTATCAGGACAATTTATTTTAACATTATATGGGCCACATTTAAAACAAATGCATGTTGGGCTATGAGGATTTAAGTCCTTCCAATTATTTAGCTTTACAGCAATTGAACAGATGACCCCAAGACTCGTCATTTGAATTCAGCAGATAGACCCGTCCTATAAACCAGGATGCACAAATAATGTGCCAATTAACCAACAGCATACAGATCCCAATGGAGTATATATCTCTTTGTAATAACCTCATTAAAAGTGACTAATCCTCGGACTTGCTGGAGTTGTATTCCCCAGTGGAACAGTGTGTGCCCTCTGCAGGGGAAAATGCAATGAGCACAAGCTGTGCATCATGTTGATAATGCCACACACCACATGACACCTCTCTGCCAAAAGGAAGTACGGCGAGGTACGGTGTGTGTGTATGTGTGCGTGTGTGTGTGTGTGAGAGAGTGAGACTGTTTGAATCCACTGTAGTGAACTGGTGCTACTTGATGGGTTTTTAGGATACATGTCCCCTGTGAAATTCCTCAAATGAAAGAGCAGGACAGAGAGGGTCACCACACACACACACACACACACACACACACACACACACACACACACACACACACACACACACACACACACACACACACACACACACACACACACACACACACACACACACACACACACACACACAGTTACTGTTATGAAAAATTATAACACAGACGGGAGAAGGTTATCTCTTTAAATTGTTATTTTTTTCTACAAGGTCAGTGTCTGAAACAAACTAACAGTTGAGATGAGAATATCTTAATAATTTGTTTCGGCACGACCAAAATGATTGGCGCCGCTGTGCTCAGTTTCATTTACATCCCCTATCTAAGGATTACTGTCATTTCAAAGAGGAAACAGTTCTTCTGGGTTCTGCCCTCTCCCCCCATTATCTTGAAATAATAGAGCTGTATCAGTACATCTCAATTCACCACTGACAAAAAGGACAATGCCAAAGCACTTTAAGATGCTGTGCCCAAGCCTGAACCCCAACATTAACCATTGTACATTCATCTAAATAAATACATCTAAGCCACAGCCACCTAAAATACTATATTGTCCTAATTAAACTAGGAAATTTGTGTGAAGAATATTTTTGCTTAGTTTGGAGCAAAATGTAAAATCTATATTGCAAATCTCAATAAAAATTTGAACAGTTCTAAAACTGGCCTTTTTTGTTAAAAACAAAAAAGGTTGGTAAATAATAATCAATAATTTAGACTGTTTGTATGATATTTCATGTTAGGCCTTAATAATTTAACTCGGCCTTTTAAAAATTATGAAATTTATTCAGTGTACCTGGGGAAAAATACTCTTAAACAGTATTTTTCAAAGAAATTATAAATGTACAATATAGCTGAATTCAAAATGACTCCAGGGTGCATCATGCTATTGTCGTGGGGCAAGAAATAACATATACTTTTATATAATCTGCATCTATCTAAAAGTGATAATCATTATCATATCATTATAATACCAATCATGATCAAAAAAGAGAGTCTGTCAAAGTAAGACTGTACTACGGTGGCCGAGAAGGGTCAACACGAATGCAAAAGCCACAACACCAATTCAAAAGCCACAACACCAATTCAAAAGCCACAACACCAATTCAAAAGCCACAACACCAATTCAAAAGCCACAACACCAATTCAAAAGCCACAACACGAATGCAAAAGCCACAACACCAATTCAAAAGCTAGATCACCCTAAAGAACATGGCTGGTCTTTAATAATCACCGGCACCACTAAACATGAATGGTATATAGCACGTAGGCCTCTATTGACCTAACATGATCCGAAAAGGGACAACAATAAGATGAATGTATTGTTTATCAATGTGCTCTGCATCCTGAACCACGTCACAGTGGCCACAAGTAGAGAATCTTGAATAATGTTACGCTTTCTCGTGAAGTGGTTGAACACGTTTTGTGTTTCAGAGACATTTATACATTTTACACTGGACACAGATTAAATCCCGTTTGTATTCGTAAACTACAACTGTAATTTTACATCCGATTGAAAAGGTGTCTTCACAAATGACGTTTGTTAGTGACAAGGTTAATGCTAACGTTAGATTGCAGTTGAGTACAGAAATATGACAATATAAACACATTGAACAGCATTGCTCACTTGTGACAGTCACATGGCGAGATGAATCAGTTATCTAGCGACAAACGTTTCACTTACCCTACTTCTCAAAGTCCTCAATCTCCCGGTTTTCTTCAAACTTTCGGGGGCGTGCGTCGGCAATAAAAGTCCCCGGGAACACCGGACCAATAATAGAGTCGGACCGCTGCTCACTTCCGTCGTTTACTTCTGTTGTGGCTTTTGCATTCGTGTTGACCCTTCTTGGCCACCGTACAAGACTGTCGTTGGTGCTGAATCTGTAGTTTGCAGTTCAGGACATTTAGCTAGCTGTAGAGTAATATATAATCATCAATAATAATAATAAAAATTAACCTTATTCTGTAGCATGTATCTTAACAAGTTTACAAAGTGCTGTACAATATCCATGGAAAAAAACAGCACAGAACAAAACAAGAAAGAGAACATAAAAGAAAATGATAAAAACAAATTGCATCATTACACCACTAGATGGCGATGTGCGCCCTCAAATGTTCATTCAAATGACAGTACTGGTAAACTCTGCTTTCTGGCCTCGTCTCTGCTGATGTTAATAATCCTGAATACACGCGAGTTTGACCCCATTTCAACTAATGCTGTTTAAATGCGAAACTGACTTTCCTGATCAATCAGTCACAAAGTTCAGTGTGTCACAGCTCTGCCTTAATAATTAATGAATCATTATTACTTGTCAACTCTAATATTTTACCATACTCCTTCCATGGCCAAAGCAGTCCACACCAGTGTTTGCAGCAATTTCTTTGGAGAACACCTTTCCTCGACTATATGAAAAATATGTGACAGTATGAAGTGTTATTTCACTCAACTGTCCTACAGTTGAACATAAGGTCGTGAGAAGTGTGACTAATGAGTTTGGCCTTTAGAACGTGACAGAATTCATCTGTGCCCACTACAAGGACTGATGTGATGAAACCAGGGTGAGTCTTCCAAAAAATGGTTCTTTAATCATATTGACAAAGAAACATCAGTCATCAGTTCTTAAGATCCCATTTATTTGTAGTGCAAAAGTAAGAGCTTACAGGACTACAAATCTTTAACTCGCCTCAGATCCCCATGTGAAATACAGTATGCTATAATCTACTAGACCATTGAGACGAACGCTGACAACCAAATAAAAAGTTAAACCCATCCAGCCATGCAAATGTGTGGCAAAGATAATAACATAACACCATGAATATGAATGCAAAACAATGGAACATCAGTAGAAAAAACTTGAGCACACAACAGCAGGACTCTGGTCTGTGTAGATCATAGCACTAACATTTACAAGGACCAAGAAGAAGTCACAAAACAGCAGCTCTGATATGGGACACGCTGAAGTCACTGCGTCTGCTGAAGAGGAAAATCAACCAGTAGGAGGATGAAGGCAGACGCCTTCTACTGACTTCCTATCAACAGACGACAAAAGAATTCCAGTGTGTTGATGATTATGTTCCTTCCAGTTCAGTCGAGGTTTCAGCTATTAACCAAGTAATTATTCTTAGTGTTATCATAATTAGGGACTCAGCCTTTGTGATGAACTAAAAGGCCCTTCAGTTGCCTCTGTTCACATCAGTGTAAAGTGGTGAGTGCAATTAGGTCCGACCCGCAACCAACACCCTACTTCAATCTTTGGGCGGAGGACACGAAAGGGAATGAGAAAAAAAAAAATCTAAATCATTAGCAACAAATGAGAACATCGTTGAGAAAATCATATGCAGACTTTCATCATCACCTGACGCATGAAAGAGAACCTACAGTATTCTTTAAATAAAAAGTATTTTTTGCCAAATGAGACGGGGAGAATAACGGCAGATATCTCAACAGTCGGGTTTCTTCTGTTGTATCATCCAGTGTTGAGCGAGGCACCAGACAAACCCACCCTTCTAGAAAGAAAGTGCTTTGGTGTATCTTGTGAGAATTCCAATAAATTCTTCTGACGAATATTACGTTTAGAGAAAAATATTCGAGTGACAACAACAGTAAAACAAGACTAGAGCCATCAAACAAACCTCATGATCTTGACAGTTTGTCCTTTGAATCAAAACAAAAGAAACCTCAACAACAAACATGATCTAAAAGAGACAAAAATTAAAGCCAAGAGAAAATTCTAACCAAATGAACAAAACCAAAGAGGTCTGCTGACGGCTAGTGTGATTAACTTGTGTAGTTTTGTGTCCTCTTAAGCATTTACAATAGTAAATATATCACCCATGGTAACCCCTCCCCGTCTAGCACATTTAAGTCATAACCTTGACAAAACTAGATCACATTCCATCCTATTGTATACGCTAAAATATATTTAAAAAAAAAAAAAGGATTTAAAATAGACCTTTAAAGAAACAAGAGCACGTCCGAGAGGCTACAGAGGAAACAAGTCACCTTAAAAGGTGAGAGCCTCTTTTCAGGCTCTACAACTCCTCCGACCCAAGTCATTTCTGTTTCGTTGGGGTTAACTCTGTATGTAATTAACAGCAGTTAGACACAGTAGTACCTTCTTCCTCTGAGGCTCCAGAGAAAATTTTAAAAAAATGTTTTCCTCTTGTACCATTAAGAGCCAGCAGGGGGCAGCAGCAGCATGGAAAATAAAATACTCTTGAGGCGCAGTGACCACGTCAAGGCATTAAGGCAAAGTTACTGGGAGTTCAGACGAGGTCGCCGTGGATCATTTTTATCTGGTTCGTTCGTTCTCCTGCTTGGGAGGTTGTTTTTTTTTTTTATCTCGGGTGGTGTCGCGTCAGGCCTCTCCTGGCGTTGGTGGACTGCCTCTGCTGGGCCAGGAAGGACATGGCCTGGTTGGAGTGTCCCAGCCGCTCGCCGGACACCTTCTGATGCAACGCCATCCCCTGGGAGAGAGAAGAAAAGGGCGCAATTGTTTCTGTCCAGTCAAAAAATCTTTGTTTGACCACAAATCTCTTTTGTCACAGCAAAGGCGGTAGAGCCGTTTTCACAACGCTTTTTCGTTGTGTGCATTTGTTCACTCACTCACCATGTTGTACCACGCAGCGATGAGGAGTTTCTCCTCTTGGTCATGTCTGACTTTGTTCTTCTCAAAGTCATGCTGCACAAAGAAGCAGATCATTTTGCATGAGTGGGATTTAACAGAGCTACATTCACCTCATTTGTGTCTTTATATTAAAAAGGTGTAATTATACCTCCAGGTGGTGGATCCTTCTCTCCTTCTCCGTCAGCTGGTTCTTCAGAGCCTGAATGTCAGGAGTCCTAGTCACCGGCTGCTGCTTGGGATCCAGGGTTTTGATCACCTGCACACAGGAGACCTCTGTTAATTTAGCATTATGCTTCTGTAACACTCATGAAGGACAGTTTTTAATTAAATGGTCAAAACGGATGCAGCAGAACCAGAAATATCTTGTTTTGTGAGTTTTTTTTCCTGCGGCAGCTGATATAGCCTTGAGAAGCTGGCATCAGATATGGGGAGTGGGCTACAGTGATCTGAAAACTCACTACTTTCAAACTCCACACCTCAAGATTAAAAAAAAAATGTCAAAGTCGCTTTCAGACATGAAATCCGGAAAATGTCCAGAGGTTGCCTTTCACATAAGACGAACGCAGCAGGAGATTGTCCGAGTCAGACATGTTCACACCAGCAGAAAAATGTCCAGAACATTGTGTGGCGTCTGGGTAGATCATACAGGAGGGTGGACATGACGATGATTCCATTGTGGAAAGCAGTGTTTTGGTTTTCTTACAGTCATCAACACACCCACTTGACATTTTCAGATACAGCCCCTCTGGAGAGGTTCAGAAAAATACCCGGACTTCAGTGCATGTCTGAAAGTAGCTCAAGTGACGCCACCTGTGGCACACTATGACAATATCACAATACTTTATGCACTAGTATTCCGACAAATCAGCAGATTTCCCCTTTAAATCTGTGAACGAAAACAACCCCTATTTTTATTTCAAGCCTTGTGCTGAGGACAACCTGTCGCGTTATGTTGGACTGACCGTTCTCGCCTTCTCCACATAGCGTTTGTATCTGTCCTCCATCTGCTTCATGTCCTCGTCCTTCTTCCGCAGGATCTCCTGGAGTTCATCTATCTTCTTAGCCACTGAAAGGGAGATAACAAAAAAGTGTTTAGAAGAGAAGAAAGAGTGAACAGTGGCAGGTGCTCAAAGACGCAGCAGCTGAAGGGAAAAGGGAGCACGAAGTGACACTTTTTTAACGAAAGTCTTACTGTTGCCGTCCACTTTGGGCTCGAGGTCATCAATGACCTCTCTTTTCTTTTGAAGATCTGTGTGAGCTTCGTGGAGCTTCTCCCTGCATTGATCACAAAAAAGTGTGTGAGTGTATGTGAATGAGTGCATGTTTGGAGCACACAGATGCATAACAGTGAGAAGCAGTAGAGTACTTACAAGTGTGCCTCAAGCTTTTTCTGCAGTAAGGACGACTAAGACAAGAGGGGGGAAAAAACATATTAAACTCTTTTCTAAATGGCACATAAACACATAAACAAACACAAAAGCATGCGCACACACACAGTTAAGCTGTGAAAGCCAAGCTATCAAAGAGTTAAATCATGGGCCAGGTGGACAGAGGGTGGGCCGTACTTACGATCGCCTGATTTTGGCAGAGTTGACCGATGGGGGCAGGCGGAGAGAGACAGACAGAGAGGGGCAGGCGTTAACAGTGAATCACCACAGCAGACTCGGGTTAAATTCACACACGATGTGTATTAAGAAGTAGGAGAACAGACACTGCGAATCCTCGACGTCCGAGTGTCTGTCCAACAAACTCACACAGTGTGCTATGCAAACATTTTACTTAATGTTATATAAAACGTTGCTGCTTCAAAAAACACAATTCAAGGAATGATATGAGAATCACATATTTGGCATTCCAGTTTCACATTTTTACACTAATCATAATGATAATGATTATCCTCTGCTTAAGACAAAAAGAAAATCAGGACTCATCTAGTTTAGTTTCATGAGGAAACAAAAGTTTTCACTTGCGCAGTGAGTGCACAGTCTGAACATGATTGTAGAAAAACACGAGTTGTAATTAGGAAAGTTTTAAGTGTGTGAAGTGACAAACGTAGGCAGAGGAGAAGGAAGCAGCTCTCTCTCTCTCTCTCCACTCACATCTTCAGTCTTGCCGTCCTGCTCCTGGAGAACTCTCTGGAGCTCCTCGATCTGAGAGCGCAGCTCTGAGATCTGCTGCTGGTTCAACCTTGGGAACAGACAAGGAGAGGGAAGGGGTGAGGAGAAAGGTTAGGAACAGAACAAGAAAGAGCAACAAGCAAAAGGGAGGGATGGGGGGGTGAAGATGTGAAAACATAAGTAGACAATTGAAACACAAGTTTATAAAGTTGCTTCTCTGGGTGGAAGAGGTTTGCATAGCATCATATGGATCCTTAGCAAATGTGCTGCCTGGCCATTCCCTGCCCCGCTCTGCTGAGCATGCTCACTCCACTCCTCTCCTCCTGTCCCTGTTGCTGAGGAGGCTTCCCACACCCTGAGCCTGGTGTTGTAATACACACGCACAGTCCACCCACATGTCCACATGCCCACAGGCATGTAAACACACACACACGTATACACACACAGTCAAGGGACAATCTGGCTTTCTGCTGTCTGTCCTCCAGAGCAGCCCACACAGCTCAGCTGAGCACACAGTCCAGAGGGCGAGTTGACATTTAGGCAGATATCACTCCTGCTGATGAGCCAAACAACCAGCTTAATGTCCAGGGACACACAATATGGCGGCCTAGAAGTAAGACGATGATTCAACACTGCTGAACATGAAGTTGGCTGGTACGTTACAGATGGAAACACTACCTGTTCTGAGTTTCCAGGGTGTTCCTGCTGCGCTGAGCTTCCTCCAGCTCAGCCTGCACCTCCACTAGCTTCTGCCTGTATGACTCCTCCTGGACGCACAACATCTTGTTTTCACTCTGCAGACGCACCACTGTTTCCCTGTTCGGAGGTGAGAGGAGAGAGGGGACAGGAGGTGAAGCAATGGGGGCCAGAAGAAAGTGGAGGACAGATGAGGAGTGGTGTAGGCAAAGAAAAGAATAGCTCCGCAGAGTTGACCAAGCTTTCTGTACGACAACGCCCAGGCCAAATGTGCTGCCATGTGTCATTATTTCAGGGGCCAATTGCGCATTCAAGTTCTAAAAATAAACATTTGAGTGTTAGCAGGTCTATCTCGGGGTACAGACGATGAATGTAGGGTATGCGTGGGCTAGTTTAAAGAGGGAAAATCTTATCCGTTACACCCCAATTCAATTGCTGTGCACACAGTATCCCCTTCCACACAACAGCTTATACAGAATAATAATAATTATTAATTATTAACAGGCATACTTGAGCTCAGCAGGCATGATCTCTGCAGCAAGGTTTCCCACTGTGACATCACTGTCACACAAGCCTCCTGTGGAGCAAAAGACAGGAAATCAACTGGTGACGGAGGTGATTTAATAAAATAGCTTCAGAGAGAATATCTATAGAGAGTCCACTTTATTATTAAAACAAACCCTGAATAATTCAATGGAATAATTCAATGCCATTTGTTTTAATTTGTTTTTTTGCATTTCTCTGTAAATCCCTTTGGTAAACACCTGCTGTTTTCTAAATGTGGAAATGTCTACAGCTGGACTAAACCATGACATGGAAAACATTTATATAAATGTAATATCGTCAGATTATTTTACCAGATTACAAATCCTTCATTATTTCTTTATTCATTCCTAGACAGTGCAATTCTAGTTCAACCCACCTGCTCCACTGAGACACCTCTGCTGGACCTGTGCACACCGGAGCTCGTCGTTCGTCTCCCGCAGTGTGTCCCTCTCTGAGATCAGACGCTGAGGAACAAAGCACAACTCACACTGACCTCAGCTTCAGTTTACTGTGTTGGAGAACTTAATAGGGCACCGGTGGCATCGAGAAAGTCGACCCTTTTTCAATGAGATTATTATGACAGAGATGAAGTGAAATGTAAATGTAGACACGTCGGCACAGTGTGTATTACTTAATTACTCCCACAAGTGACAGAGGACATTCATCACTGCTGTCAGATTGCAGAAGGTGCAAGAACTGACACTGGACGTGGGAGTCCACTGAAGAATAGTACGAGATTTTGCTTGGCAACAATTCCTCATGCAGCAGCGCGCGTACTGTAATCATCACAAGACCTAGTGTATGGCTGCACTGTGTGAAATTGAGGATGTATTTGAAAATTGCTGTGGAAGTGCTGTAAGGTGCGACTTTCAAAACTTAGGAAAGAAGATAAAGCTTACTAAAAAGGATGCTGAATGTCACAAAATGATGTCATTGCATCTTATTCGCATTCTTTTAATCTGTTTGCTTCTCTCCTACTCTTTAAGCTCACCTTTACAGTATTTCCCCCCCAATAAAGCTGTTCTCATATACATGTCTTTCTGCTTGTGTTGTCAAACAAAGGACCAAGAGTGAAATTGGGACTGAATTGTGCCCCTAGGGGGCTCAGGCTCACAGGGCAGTACTGACAACAATCTTCAGTGTGAAGCAGCTAAGAAGAAGTCATATTTATTGCTCAGTCTAGCGACAATGATGCCAAGCTGACAAGTGTAGCCTGTAAATGCCCCGGTGATTACGCAATAACAACCTGTTGGCACCAATTGATGCATTGTCAAATTGGGGAAACTTCAACATTTAGTCAGTCAGAGACATTAGTGTTTCTTAGATTGGCCTTATTTTTGTGCTCTAGCCAACAAATAGAAATCCACAAGGGACTGCCATCATTGAAATAAAAACTCTATCACCTTACAGTAAAGTAATATGACAGGGCTGTAGTGTGTGACCTTAATACTAGACAGAGACACTTCAAACTGATAAAACACCACAGTAAAAGCACAGTGGAAGAGGCATGACAACATTTTTTTCACAACAGAACTTATTTCCTGACGGTCTTCATCAACTTACTTCTTTCTCTTTCAGCAGTGCGTCATACTTGTCGTGAAGGTTCTTGTACTCAAACTGCCACTTTTCAGCTTTCATGGCCTCTGCCGAGTGCTTGGTGTGAAGCTCATGAGCCTGCAAGTCATAGAGCATAGCAAAAGTCTCTGTGTTGGCAAGAGCGCTCTATAAAAACTGCGACATTTTCCAAACACGTGCCGAAGCCAATTGATGTGTTAAACACCGATTGGACGTCAACACATGAGCAAGCATCACTCGTCGACCCCCCTTCATCTTGCCTGTCTCTTGTAGGTGTCCAGCTGGTTGCGGACGGCATTGGCCCTGCGGAGCTCCTCCTCCAGCTCGCAGGTGCGCT
This sequence comes from Scophthalmus maximus, assembly GCF_022379125.1. Taxonomy (NCBI): domain Eukaryota; kingdom Metazoa; phylum Chordata; class Actinopteri; order Pleuronectiformes; family Scophthalmidae; genus Scophthalmus; species Scophthalmus maximus. Next base: position 5,312,490 of record NC_061531.1, on the reverse strand, counting down.
GCATGTACACAGTGTTGCGCTCCTCCAGGAGGCGCACCTGTCGGCGCAAGTCTCCCAGATCCTCCAGCTTCCGCTTGTACGTCTCCACCATTGTTTCGAGCTGGTTCACCCGGTCAGACGAATGCCTGAGGGCGAGATGTGTGGGAAGTGTTGAGTGCCGACGCAGGAATATGACTATTAGTCCAACACAATACATCCGCGCAGATTATGTACATAGCTGCAGAGAGACGACAACTCTGACGCAAGCCAGTGTCAATGCATAAAATTCATATTATTAACACAGACGTCAGAGAGGACCTAATGGACGTCTGTGTGTGGGCAGAGTGGGAGTTTTTTCTGTGAGTGTTAAATTATTATAGATGAACTACTGCTTAAAAAGGACAAGACTGGTGATGTTCTCCATGTTTGGTATTGTCAATAAATCCCTTGAAAACATCAGTTCAAAATGAACAATGTGTTGGTGAGAAAGAATTTTGCCCAGAGGACTCTGATGAACTATGAATCAATGGCATTTTAACAAGTCCTTAATGTATTGATTTGTTCCAGTGAAATGCTGTAGGAAAAGCTACAAAGCAGAAAAAGTCCACATGACTCAACATGCTCCATGACTTTCCGCAGTGTTGCTTATCATAAACTTAGATTAGCATGTAACATACAATAGATTTTTGGCTCCCACAACAAATTCAACTCAGTACAACTGGCCTCACCTGAGAATATCCATCTCGTCTTTGAAGGCCTGGGCCTCCTGCGCCAGACTGGTCAGCTCTTCGTTACGATGCAGCAGGTCGGTCACCTCCCGCTCCAAAATTTCTCCCCGCACACGCATGTCATCTCTGCTGTTCTCCAGTCTGACACATACATGATAGAGGAGCGGTGTTTTGTGTAACTGAATAAACTGGGTGGATTCATTATAAGATAAGAAAATAGTATTGGGATTTCATTTTGACTTGACATGCTACTTATGAATGTGACATTATTAGCTCCAGCTACATTTCATTACATTTCTAAAAAGGGCGGTAAGCGATTTTAATCCAATACACTCTTTGTAAAATTATGTAAAATTAGCAAATATTTCCTAGCAGTCCACTAGTTGTCAGTTTTGTGTTTGCAGTGGGAAAAACCCCCCACAGTTTTTCCGGCATATATTTTTCTGCATATTTACAACACAACACTGCGTGTGCAGTTTGTAAACATCACTCGTCAACTCCTTATGAGACGTGCTAGCACCAGACGCTTTTGGGGTTTTGGCATCGTGGTTTGTGCATATGTTCGAGGCCCGGTCACAAAATCACAACAACATAGACAAGCTTTCTCTAAAATTGCTTCCTGCACCTTTAAAGGTTAAGTAAATCATGTAGATTTGAACATGTCTATTATGTATAGGCCTGATGAGAGTCACTACTAATGCATCCCTGGACTGCTCTCCTAAGTAAATCCGTCTAGTGTCGGTGCGCAGACTATACCTGTAGTTCTCCTCCTGAAGCTGCTCCATCTGACTCTGCAGCAGCAGCAGCTTCTTGCCAGTGATGGTGGAGATGTCCAGAGAGTCGCGGCGGCTCAGCTTCTCCTTCAGAGCGTGAGTCTCCCCCTGAAGGGACAACTTCTCCTCCAGCGCCACTGACAACTGAGGGACGGAGGACAAACATTGCAAAAGATGTTTGAAGACTGACAGATTCGGTTTTAGACTGCTGAGAGAGAAGTGATGAAGACGCACAAAGTGACAAATCTACAGCTGTACGAAGGAAGGGAAAAAAGATGCACGGCAAAAGAAAAGTCCTCAACGCTGCTTTACAGAATAACATCATCAGGATAGCTGACAAAATCGAAAAATGAACGTGTAAAAGCTACAGTACAAGCACTCAACTGACTCAAAGAGGAAAAATACTGATGCACTCCCCACCTTGAGTGCACAGAGGACCACGAACACATGCTTTTGTTTTCTCATTTCACATGCGCAGCCGTCAGAGGACAGTTAGTCAGCTGGTGTGCTATGGTCTCAGCCGGGTGGAACTTTCTCAATGGTGAAGTTGTTAGCGTTTGGCCTCAGGGACTAAACCAGATCCTAATGGTTTAAATAGATGAATGTGGATAGCTCACGAGGACCATCAGTGAAATTGGATATACTGTTTAGAGCCCGACCGATATGGACTTTTGTGGGTAGATGATGATACTGGTATTAGAGAGTAAAACATTTCAAAATGTCATTATCAAATTTATATGATAAAGAAATGTCATTGATGTAACTGGTATTTTATATTTTTACCCTCAACTCTATTATCAATAACACAAAAATAACCGAACATATAGGAATTTAAAAGATTAAGAAGAGCTTGTAAACATAAATGCACATCTTTTCTGCATTGTTTATTCTGTAAAATAATACTTTTATATCACATCAGCAAGTTAAAATGCTGATACTGTTATGTCTGTGAGGGGCCCATATCAGCTGATATTATAATCGGTCAGGCTGTAATACAGTTACAGTTGGAGGGGAGAACTGTTCTAACGTCAGGGCTGATGCAGGAGGTTTGAACTGAGTCGGGGAGACAGTGAAGTTAAGAGTTGTATTACGTAAAGGGAATGTTTGTGTTTGAGACTGATCTGAGGTTACAGTTAGAGAAGCCGGCATTCCAGTATCCAAAAAGCGGAACGTATATACATATATGTATACTTACCTGCTGGACATCTTTCCAGATTGAATTCAGCAAAACCCTACACTGAACTTTAAGGACAGATTGCATGCTTCAGCAAAGGACCAGTAAATAGCTTTCAAAACAACACAAATGACTAATCCCTAATGCGTGGGCTGAGCAAGTAAACAAACAGGTGGGCTGAGAGCAGTACAAATTATTGTTGGCTACTGCTCCATCCCAAGGCAATGTGTCAGTTTTATGTCGGTGTTATGCAACTATTGACTAGTGTGTTTCTTTCAAATTAAAATTTAAAAAAACCCTAATTAGACCTTTTCTCAGTCAGTGGTGCAAAGACAAGCCATGGGGACACAAAGTCTCATGCGGGGCTAATCAATAAGGGTCAGAGCACAAAAGCTGCAGACACACAAACATTCAACAACATGCTGCAACCACACTACAGCAAAACTACAGCCTGTACGTATTTACAAAGTCATGTGTATAGAGCTGAAATTATTACTCCAAAAGCCACAACAGAGTTGTTCTTTGTTAGACAAATGGAACATAAAATAAAATAAATAAAATAAAAAACATAATAGTAAAATATCTGTAGCTGTAGTTAATGTGAATTTGTTTGGTTGCACTGTAAAAAAAATAAATTCTAAACACATACAGTGCTTGCTCTTGTATCATATTTCTGACAAAGTGTCACCAAAGGATTACATTTTAAGGAATATAATTTGGATGAAATGTTTGTAAAGTAAGACAAAACTACATGAACCAACCTGATGTTGCAGGTCTCGACAGCGCTGGCTCAGGTCCTGCTTCTCGTCTGCCTCCTCACTCAGAAAATAATACTTCCTGGACTGCAAGCACACAACGTGGAGACAGAGGAGACCCCATACTAGTCAGTAAGATGGAATAAACATGAAGAAAAAGGGTGAGGGTCAACACAAAGAGCGGATCGAGTGAAACCTCTGAGTTTGTTATCTCCGAGATGACGGAGTTTTCTGTTCCAGAAACGGAAAGACTTTAACCCGGAACTGAAGTAACCTAAACTTTTAATCGAACTTGTTCGCTGCAAGATATTCTCCAAAAACCCTGACTGTCACTCACGGCCCTTCATTTCCTCATTAATGCGGTCAATATCAAAGCGCAAATTAGAGCACATTCATCAGCAGAAGTTTATGTTTACAATATCTTGATTGGACATACGTTTGCTACTTAAGAACTGCTACTTACAAACAGTACCTCTATTATGATCCATCAGTCACCAATGTGAGGGCCAAGACACCGAACGCTTACATTCAAATATTACAAATTGTTGCTTCATCCACAGCTCATAATAAAATCTATAATCAATAACAGCTTTGTGTCTTTATGAGACTGAGACCCTGAACAATAAGCCAAATGTCAGGTCGCCAATAAGAAACATTTACCATGCATTAATACTGTAAATTTAAGACATGAGACTATGATCTGTGACAAATCATTTCTCATGGTGTGATTGGAGGCACTGATGGGACATTCCTATCGTATTGTCATATTGTTGATTGTCTGATATTTCTGAGTGATTGTAGTACAGCTGGAATTAACATTTAAAAACTGGGCTACGTGTAGTTTAAAAGTAGTGACTACCTTTGATATCACTGCTGCATAAGACTCACTTTACACTAAACTATTTGTTAAAGTCGGCTAAAGAATGTGGTCTGCTGGAATACAATGAATAAAAAAACAGGGATAACTTATTGTCTCTTTTATATAACTCAGGCTCGTTATTTTTTTTATAAATGCATGAGTGTGCATTGTCACATTAACCTGTCGAGCTCCACCAGATTAAAATGGCGGCTCTGTTCTTTAGTTACCCACTGAGAGACCTGCGTTGACGTCAACTTTTTTTTTTCAATTCAACATGGAGGCGCTCATCTCCCATCCCACCTCAGAGTTCAGGGTGTTAAGGTTTAACTGTGTTAAACCTGCTTTCTGAAACAGCCCCCCGCTGAGTGAAGAGTAGACAGAATACAAAGGGTCAAAGAAAGTGTTGCAGGATTCACCTGGTAGTCGAAGTCCCCGTAGGTCTCTGGGCTTCCTGGTTCAGATGAAGGTTCTTTTGATAAGAGCTAAGAAAAAGCAGTCAAAAGAAAAATGAACGAAAAGATAAAATTGTGGGAATGATACATGACCATTACCATAAAATTTTCCGCCAATGTTCAATGTTGCTCCAGACAAATGGGTGTCAATAGAACACTAAACTTATTTAGTAACATGAAATGTAAACATGTTGAATGTAACATGTTGAATGTCTGAGACACCGTTCAGCCTCAGTCAGATTTCTTTGATTGTGAATTCACAGTGACTAAGAGCAGGGATTACCTGCAAAGGGAAGAGCCAGGGAAAAGGAGAAGCAAGAGGCTCACTCACCTCCTGAATGGCTGTCATCACAACATGCTGGACCGATTCCTCAAGTGTCATTATTTGCTGAATTTGCTCTGCGTTTAGGACAAGACAAGAACAGACCAGTGATGGTGCAGCCAAATACAGATCGACACTAATTATCCGCTAAAAACAAAAACAGAAATGTATCTACTTCCAGAGGACTTGTGGATATCCAGCTAGTGTTTTAACAACAACAACAAAAAAATTAGTTTACCTTCTAAATTATAATCTGTATGATTGGTTTTGGTGTGGGGGAAAACAGCATGTGGTCAGTTTTTTTAAAATTGAGACGGTCAGGCCATGAATGACATCAAAAAGGAATCATGTGAGCTGACTGAGTTAATCCCATGTGTTGTTTTCACAGATGGCTGCATCCGCTTGGTTTTCCCTCTTTTACAGCAGACAGCTTACCTTGTTTTTTCTCACAACTGACAGCGCAGCCGAGTACAAGTTGTACCAGCTTGCCCAGCTCAGTGACATCGCCCATCTCTCCGATAAGGTTAACATCTGGCAAGTGCTCATCTGACACCTGATGACCGAGCACCTGTTCGTGGAGAGTAAGGCGAGACAGAACTGAGTCTGGAGATATGTGGGAAAAAAACTGGAGAGAAAATCTAGCAAAGAAAATACAAGAAGACACAAAAACAAATTGAGGTAGATAAAATGATATACTGTTCTTACATCATGATAATACTCCAGCATGCTCTTGAGGATCTTTTTCAAGTTGCTGACCTAAAAGAAGAAAACAAAAGTACAGTCTAGATCATCATTTTCAACAGGGTTACAAAAAGTACAAAAAAAAACTGGACATCTTGATTATTCTTTGTTGCTGTAAGGTTTTATGTCATATCCTGTTGTTTCACAAATTACCTTGAGGCGCCAGTTGACCCCGTTCTCCTCCTTGATCCTGCCTAGCCACGTCTCATTAAACCAAGAGCGGTCTCTGTTAATGAGAGCACAAGAGAACTCCAGTGACAAGGACAACACAAGATTCACAGGAGGCCACGGGGCAATGAGGCCGTGTGCTGCTGTTCTGTTCTACCAAGTACAATGGCATTTGAATAGTTAATTGAAAGTCTTATGTCCCATGTAGAAGTAATGCTCAAGAGGCAGTTAAAAATGCCCTAAAATAGGAAAATATTTTGTTTGATAAAAAAAAAATACTGCTGTTTTATTATTTGTAGAAGGGAAACACAAACACAAGCTCCACCTCAAGCTCCAAAGGTCATTAGGCCTGGACACACTGGTTTGCTCAGCTGGGCAAATTCCAGCAAGAAGATGACCTCACACATCCAGCCTCTATGTATAACATAGTTCAACATGCCTTTGCATAGACGATGGCTTTCAGCAATTCAAAAAGCAATTCGGATCAAATCACACAGATAAGCAAATCTACGCGAGTGGGTCCTGACTGGTTCCTCTGAGTCCACACTGTGGATTTAAATAATCAAAACAACACAATACACTAGGCCTGCAACAGTTACTCGATTAATCGATCAGTAATCGATTACTTAATTAATCGTCAACTATTTTGATAATCGATTAATCGTTTCAAGTAGTAGTAGCGGTAGTTTTATGGGGAATTCTCTGATTTCAGCTCCTTAAATGTGAGTATTTTCTGGTTCCTCTGCTCCTCTGTGACAGTAAACTAAATATCTTCGGTGTGCGAACAAAACATGATCTCGGGGCCCTCGGGGAACAAGATCAACACTTTGCAGCATTCACGACACTTTATGGACCAGACAGCCGATCGATTATGAAAAACACTCGTGAGCTGCGGCCCTGCAATACACCATAACTAGAAGTGTTTCAACTTCTGAAGAACGCGGCGGCGGGCCCTCACATTCTGTGCAGCACGTGTGCGATGGCCACTCCACTGGTCAGGTCCTGCTTGCTGTTGCATGACGGCACCTGGAACGTCTGTAACTGTGGAGGGAACATGTTGACAAACTGGTCATCAAGTAAGAAAACCTCTTGACGCACACACACAATGCATCCGGTGTAGTTTTGAACTGAACTGCACCGGATTGATCAGAGATGAAGACCGTGTTGCTCGTGATCTGGTACCAGCAGTAAATCGGACAGTAGCACAATGTTGCAGAACAACTAATTGTCAGATAGTGAAGATAGTTGGCAGTAACAGGGGGGACTCGACTAGCTACTCGTATCAGCAGGTGTCTTAAGTCGGGTCGCACACTTTGCCTCCGTGAGGGGAAAAGTGCCAAACAGGTAGATTTCCCCCCTGAGCTCCAGTAGTGACTACTCTCAGTCGACTCTCGGCTCTGACACTAAGCTAGTGGGGTGTGTTGGTCTGCCAGGTCGCCGTCCGCTCGACAACACGGACAACAAGCTAGCACACAACTTCCCAAGCTGTGCGCCTAGCTAGTTAGCTCGGCAGGCTAGCGGCAGGTAGCTTCAGAATACACAACTCTCGCGCCCTTAAACTCTCTTCTTTTCTTCCTTTTTTTTTCAACATGCGTCAGTTTACTCAATTCAATGGAATAAGTGAGCGTCGAGGGGCGTCAAGTCCCAAAGGCGACGCTAATTCCCTCCCCACTGCGCCGCCACCTGCCGTCACCTGCTAGCCTCGCCGCTAGCCTCGCCGCTAGCCGCCGGAGCTCCCGAACATCATCAAACTCACCCAGTTCAACAGCGAGTCGCAGAGCTCGGCTCTGTCCAGACTCATCGTGCCGCGGCCGGTCGAACCTCCTCCGGGAGCTCACAGGAGGGGAAGCGGTGGGGGGTGATTGTTTGGTTTTCTTTACGATCGAGACTCTTTATATTTCCCCCCCCCGAAGTTTTGTTACTCGCTCCCGACACTTTCCACGTCAGTCATTCTCCGGCCATGGCCTCTCCTGCAGCTCCGGCCCGCTTCGCGCTTCTTGCGCCTGTTATCCAAGCGAGCTCCCGTATTCGGAGCGTTCCCATGGAAACGAATTATATTTCGGCTCAGCTCGTCTGGTCGTCATGGTTGAAATAATAATAACGATAATTGTTCTGCCTTGTTGAGCCCCCGTATTGACGCTGGCTTACAATCCTGGCGATCTCCAAGACTCAAAGAGTTTTAAAGCAGCAAATTATTATGATCGTTGTGATTCAGATTATTATCAGTGTTATAAAAACACATTGTATATACCCTGTGTGTGTGTGTGTGTGTGTGTGTGTGTGCGTGTTTGTATACACACATATGGGGTATATATATATATATATATATATATATACATATATATATACCCTATATATATGTGTGTATGTGTGTGTGTGTGTGTGTATACACACATAGGATATATATATATATATATACATATTGGGGTTAGGCATGTAGTTGTGATGGTTAAGGTCAGGGTAAGGGGCAAGTCAATGAGTGCCCTCACGACTGTGTGTACATGAATAATACAAATTGATATTATTAAAAACACATTTTTTCCACATTTGGGATACTTGAAAATCTCAATATTTCAAGGGAATAATGTCATTTGTTTTATGATGAATAACTTTATATATGTGTTTGTTAATTTTCTGATAATTTAATAACACCGAAAACCTGCCCCCAATTGGGGCCCAGAGTAGACAAAAATCCCCAAATCCGAGATTGCAATGAATGGATGGTCTCCTCAGTTGTGAAAGAATAATAGTTTTATGTTGCGATGTTCAATATTTCTTTTAAATTCAAGGAAGGGAAAATTATCTGTGGCTATTGTCTATTTTGTTTTGACTTCAAAGTTCCTCAACGCACCACTGGATGGCTCTAGTTGACAAATAGCTGTAGAGAACAGCCCGATGCACAAATGGCAGTTCAGAAGCTGACACTGTTTACTGTAAGGTGTTTGGAAAAATGTCTCTGAAAAGGACATGGTCTCTAAGTAGAATAGAAGTAGAATACAAGGAATACTATAAATAAATCATTGACTTTACATTACATTTTACATTGTATTGACTTTAATATTGGCTTTTGTTCAATTGAATATATCACACTTTTTGTAAAGATATAGTTTGTGCGACTTTTTTTATACTTCTTTATGTCTTGTGTTACTATCAGGCCTCCACAGTGGGAATATACTGACCAGTTCACATTTATTTGTGATTTACCAGGTTCCTGGCAGAAGCCTCCCTCACATTATTGACATTCTGTCACACACGTACTCCCTTTCCTTGGTAATCTGCCTATCTCCCTGTCCTCACGTCTCCTTCCTGCGTTCGTTGTTTCTGCTCACAAATGAAACTGTGGCGGCCAATCACAGCGGCACACTGCCCACTGCTTCCTGTTTGCACTGGCAAACCCAGTCAGTGACTGTGTAAGTCCGTCGTGCTTGTTGAACAGCTGCGCCAGATGAATTATTTGCCACGCTTCCGGTCCTTCCAATCCCCAAACCAGTCGGGTCACAACATTGCTGTACATCTGGCTGCACCGTATTTGTCTGGCAGGAATTCCTGTTTTTCTAGATGGTTTTCTAACCAGAAGGAATGCACACATTTACCCTTTCTCCTCCACAGTATTATGAATTATACCTCAATTACACTGACACGTGTTATATGTAGGCTGATTTAACTTTGATTATGTATTTCTATGATTCCATTAAGTCTTTTATCTGTTTGTACATGGCTATCTCGGTCTCTTTACGCCCGCAGTGATTTGTATCTCAAGTCTCACACCCCCTCCAGTGGGGTCCTATCAAGGGCATTTGTGTATTTCTTTACTTCAGGAGAAAAAAAGCTAGATAGGGGTAACCCCCAAACTAGATTTATAGACACATGGGAGGAAGTGAGGTTCATGACATGGGGGGGGATTCAGTAGAGAACTTAGTCACCCTCTGAGGGATGGGTCAGGGCTGACTAATGCCTGAGCGGCAGGAGGTGTGGTGTAGAGGCTGCGGCAAGGCAACACTACAGAGCGGAGGTAAACTATTTCTGGCCAAGCGCCTCTTCCTCCACTCTAATTCCTCTTTTCACCCGTTTCTCTCTTTCCTTATTCCCCAGATGTGTTTCCTTCCTGAAAGTCAAAAGGCTTTACTTCTCCTCTTTTCCAACCCCACACTGACGCACACGCACCTCTCTCAGGGGAACTGGCAGGGTGGAGGTTGGAGGGCCAGAAGTTAAGATTGAGTAATTATTCCTTTTTTCTTTTTTTTTAAAGCTTGTGGTTTTCTTGTTTGGAAAAAAAACCCAGGGATGGTTCCTTTTTCTTGATCATTCTTTAAGTGCATTTAGAGAAAACTATCTGCTTTCTACACACAACGAGGTTGCATAGAATTATTATTATACGAATTATTCCCATTTGTAGTTTTATCTATTTAAGCCCCCCTCTAAAATGTATTCTGCTTATTGTTACTTCACTCGGATGTTTGTCCTTCACAGTGCAGACAAATATGTGCAGCGTTTGATGCTAGAGGGCAATTTTGAACATGATTTGTGACACGAGAATTGAAATTTTATATTAATGTGGGTCACATTACACCCCTTTTAGGCCTTCAATATTTTTTTTATTTGTGGAAAAAAACACATGAAACACATTATCATTGCAAATAAGGGTGTTATGTATCTAGCACAAGGACTTCACTTTGAGATTGCTTTTAGCAATGAAAAGTGCTCTATATATGAAATTTATTATTGTTATTATTATGTTGTCCCCTATGGCCTTAACAGGCCTGCTGAGAGTCACCCACAAATGATCACAACCCATTTTCTACAAAGGTTCCCACATACCCATATCAGAAACACTGATGTGGTCTGGTGAGACGAAGAAATGCTGCGCCTTTAAATGAAAGAATGCCAATGATGTGTGTGTGTGTGTGTGTGTGTGTGTGTGTGTGTGTGTGTGTGTCTGTGCCCAGGCATTTAGAGCAGGAATGTGCTGGAATGTTGGCAGCGGTTTATTTCCCCTTCAGCTTTCCCAGGTGTTGCAGGGAAAGGAAAACAACAAAACCACGGAGCGGAGATGGACAGGCTGGGAATAAAAGAAAGGGGCGTGAGACCGTGGGTGAAAAACACCCAGGAGTCTGATCAGAAAGCCCCATTCTAGACATGAGGTCACCATTATAGGTACATGCTGTTAAGACATGTAAACCAAGGAGGGGGGTGGGGGGTGATTTATGGCCCTCTCTCCTCCCTCGCTCTCACACCACAGATTTATGTCTTTGGTAATGACAGGTGGTCAATACTAAACCCACCTCTGGAACCTGGCATGGAGTGGTCACTTTGAAACACATGCGCATGAATACAGACAGGTTGTTGACCCACAGAAAAAGGGAGGCCGCCTTTATAATCCAATTCACAAGTCCCAGTTTTAATTGTTGTATAGAGCACGTGTCGGACACATCCCTTCGACACGAGGGAATTTTCCGCCAAGTGAGTTCAGCTCCTCTGTGGTGACTCAGAGGTTGTTGTGTCTGTGCTACCTAACAGCAACGCTTTACGCACGTTACGCAACGGGCATCGAATGACCCCTCACGCCTATTGATCTGAATCGTCACGTGACTCATGGCGACGGCGGCAGCTGGAGCAGTCAAGCCCCGCTCTGTTCTCGACGTGACCCACTCTGTAACATCAAAACAGAGGATGAGGAGGAGGACAAGGAGGAGGAGTGATCAGCTGTGATGTGGCAGCAGACGCCCACCATCACTGTCATGGGATCAGCAAAACAGGTGTGCGCTGCTTGCTCTAACTCTCACTGCACAAATCAATGTTTGAGTTTTATATTCCCCCCTCTGCCTATTTCTCTCTGTCCAATGCCTCACCCTCTCTCTCTCTCTCTCACACACACGCACACGCACACACACAGGCAGCACATGGCCGGCACGAGTGACTCACAACGGACTGGCAACAAGTGCCTCTTCTCGGGGAGAGTCCCTCCATGTGTCCTTGGAGTGTATCAAGTGCACCACTCTGCAACGTGAGACTTGGTTCCATTGTCAACTTGACGAACCAAAAAAAAAAGAAAGAAATTCAGCTCATGCAACAACACACCTGACACACGATACACACTCAACACAGACGATACAGACTTGACTTGAACTTGAAAACAAACAGACAAGCGGCAGCCGGGTGGCTTCACTTCTTTTTTTGTGGCCTTGATTTATTTGACACAACACTCGCGACTAAAAATAGAAAATATTGAAGCGTATTCTATGAGACATCGGCACTCCGGAGGAGGCAGCTTCTTTGCACGGCTACAGCTGACTGGGCCTGTAGCCAGTGGGGCATGCAGAGAGCAGTGACCCGTCGAGGAGAGACAAAACCCTGTGCCTGCTCCATGCGATAAGATTACAGTAGCCTATGAGCTACACATATGGTTATTAAAATAGATAATGATTCCTATAGTACTTTTTTTAGCATGTGAACCTTGAATCGATGACAATTTTGCAGGTGTCATGTTATGTACCTTTATAACAACCGTGTGTTGGCATCCTAACATTAGCACAAAAGAGGTATTTGCTGGCGGAGATGTCATTGTCCAGGTATTTGGTTATAAACCAAAGTGCAGGAAAAATTACGAATTTGATGAATAGTTCAAATTTGAATAATTCAAATTGAAGGGGACATCAACGTCTGTCCAAAATTCCATTGCAGTCCATCCAATAGTTTGTAAAATACCATTCTCCAGACAGACAGACAGTCTGTCAGACAGTCTGTCAGACACAGTGTCAGACAGACAGACAGACAGACAGACAGTCAATCAGGCAGTCATAGAGCGAACATCTTACATGGCTAAAGATAAATGACATGACTACTGTTTTGAAACATATTTTCTTTTATCATGGGTTACTTAGAATAATTTGTTTTTGTAAGTATTAAAATGACAAATAACTGTGAATTTCAGTCCTTCAAATGAAAATCTATGCATTTTTCACTGTAGAGGAACAGTTGTTTAGCTCACTTTTATAAAAACAGCTGCTCAGCACTTGAGGCCTGCTGTAGTTTTTGTTTGTTTTATATCATTGGCATAATGGGAGCAAAACATGCATCAGGTGCAATTACAAAATGATATTTGCAAAAAATCACCGCTTGAAGTGTGGTTAAAAGCTGTCTGAATATGGTGTTATTTAGTGGCTTTGAATGCAATAATTACAGTGCAGGTCTAATAACAGGCTGGATGCCCAGTACTTAAGCCTGCTCCTCCCAGCACATGTTCACAGACTATAGCAAACACACCTCATACACCCACGATGAACTATAACAATAGAGGAGTGTGCACTAAACTCCACCTCAGCAGCGCAAGCGAGGTGAAGCCTCCCTCCGCCCTGTATGTCTTTTCAGAAACACTCCACACACCCTGTACCGGAATAGTGCCTCCTGCCCGAGTGCCTGCATGTGTTACCAGACTTGGTGGCCTGGTCAGGCTGGTGGCTGGCTGGCTGGATTTACACTGGCAGGGTGTGTGGTTAACAAGACCGGGCCTGCTGACAGGCCTGTTATCCGTGTTTAACAAGTAACCAATGTCAATACTGCAGAAAAATGACTGCAGATATCGCTGAGGCAGTAGTGACTGTCAGGTTTCTCTGTGTTGGTGTGTAGATTGCAGAAGTATTAAAGAAGCAGGTTCACATATTTTTTTGAAAATTGTCATCAGACAAAATCCACAGCACTCCTTTTATGAAAAAGGTTAATTTGAGGCTTCATCAGTCTGAAGTAGACATATTCAGTGAGGACCTGACAAGACGGCAGTAATTCGAATTATGTCAGGCATTGCAGCCAGAGAGAACATGAGGAATAGTGTTAGCCAATGATATCTGTTTGATGTACAAAGGCATGCGAGATAGCCTTGAAAAAAATATATGAATCTCTCCTTACTAGCCCTAATGGCAGTGATCTCAAAAAACACTATTCTTGACAGTTTGCTGCATGGGTGTGCGATTCCAGTGAGTTGTAAAGGCATGCCAGAAAAACATCAACCACACCTTCGGCCTTGCACAACTTCCCTGTTCTTATGGTGTGTGCGCGCGCGCACGCACTCTCAGCAAACACTCCCAAACGATCTCCACTGCAGCCAGTCTGGCTTAATTGGTGCCCTTCCCTAACGGCCTTAAATTACATAGCTGGGCTTTGAGGGCAGAGAGTGGGTTGTCAACAAGTGTGGCCCAAGTGAAGCTGCGGCCCCTTCACCCACTGTGACACTCCACCTGACTCAGCAGCACACAGGCACTGTTTACTGGACCTGTCCACCGCGATCAACGCGCCCGCATCCAGCCTGACTGTAACTCCACTGTTAACCTCATCAGAGCTGAGAGGGGAAGGGGGCTTATCTCCCCCCCACCCCCACCCCCCCACACATTTCTGTCCTTCCTCATTCACATCATCCAGTTGGACACGCAGAGTAACAAATTAGGCCCACACGCACAGGGCAAACACTTCCCCTCACAAACACACACAGCGAAAGCCTCTGCATAAACTGAATTAAATGGAATGGCAGTTTAATTGCCGCGTATAAAACGTGCACACAATGCTCAGCCGACGGAATTTAAATTCATTCTTCCAATTATAGTGAAAGGAGAATGCAAATGAAAGCAATTTTTTTTATTTTAGAATATTGCAAAGCATTGGACATGCAGAATATTATACTTTTAATCAGAAATGTGTTTGTTGAACTCTATGTTTATTGCTGATATTGTAGTTTGCAGTAGGGTTGGACTGAACTACATTATAATAATGATGAATATATGAATATATCAATATATCTACTGTTTTCCCCAACCCATTGACAAACCAGAAAAAAAGCAGCTCTACAACACAACCGCTAATTTGTGTTCTCTAATTTGTGTTGATCGCAAGCATTTTCAAAAGGACGAATATGTGACAAAGTTGCTACCATATATCGGGTTACGTTAGACTTCACCATGTGATCATATATGCTCTGTGAGGTTTGCAAACTTGTTGCTAACCCGTCCGAATTCAGCAGCGTCAGCACAAAGCCGACGTGGACTGCTCAGCTGAGCCTGATCCATTCGGACAACACCTATATAGTCACTGATTTGGACACAGGTGAACACAACTGTCCCCTCGGCTCACGCGCAACAGTGATGGAAGGGCCACTTGTCCGACTGACACACTGCGACACACACGGCAGGCCGCTGACCTGAGAGAGCGAAAGCTGCTGACCCCACATGTTGTCTCATTTCTTCAGGATCCATCACCATCCAGTGTAAACTTGCGTTGAACTTGGCACGCCTCTGATATCCGCTTTTGCGAAATCCCGGCCGGTGAGTGAGAAGCTGAGTGGGACCCGTGAGCGCGAATTCAAAGCCCTCTGAAGTGCCGATGGCTATCACAAGGTAAACACACGGCGAGAGGTATGTAGTCGTCACATACTCCCTGCTACAAAGAGAGATATACACAAAAAGAAGCGATAGCGACTGTGGCTTGGGGGATAATTACAGGAGAGTGAATCGAGGGTTGCGTTTGAAAGGTGATTGAAAAGGGAGTTGTCATGTAGGGCTAGAGCCTTGTTGAAGCGATAACTCCCGTGACCTTTCAACTCTGTGAGGTCAGTGCGGATTCCAACTCATGCAGCGAGTCTCCCTAACCACAAAGAGCCAGATGCTCTCACTCCCACTCCCAGCTCCCAGTTACACCAACGTTACAGTTATCCGCAGGATAACTTCCCCATAATCATACTGGATTTGCCTGTCTTTGCTGATGAAATATGAAGGTGCTCAAAAACAAAGTCAATCTCTCACTCTGTCTGTTTGACCAAGCAGTAATGGGCAGTTACAGTTAAATCAATTAAATCAAAGTCAAATATTGATTCAGTTAGAAATGGAGAGAGAAACTAGGAAGATAGGAAATAAAATAGATGTTTAATACACTTTGACTGTGTATTGTGAGTGCGGGGGGTGCGGGGCTGGGTGTGCAAACTGTTGAGGATCCTTGCAGCTTAAGACACTTCTGCCCGATGTTGTTGTCGGCGCTGATGCTCCTGCGCCTCAAGCGCCATTGAAGAAAACGGCACCGGAAGACTTAAAACCAAATAGCCACTCGTTTGTACATCCCCAAAGGCAGGAGGCCACCCGAGATGAAGGACGGAGCGGCGGATGTCATCCGCTGTGGTAAAAGGACCCTGGACAAGGGACTGGGTGAATATGTGAAAGTTGTCTGTTGAAGTCTCGTCTGACTCACCGGATGTAGTCTGTCATTGGTCGAGTGTCCCGTGGGGCCTTCTCGTCCCCCTCCACTTCCTGCCTGTTACCGTTTTCAAAATCCCCCTTGCTACAACTAACAACAACAACAACCTCCAAGCTAGTCATAAAAGTTTTGACTAAGATTCAGATCCTGCAATCGCACGATCAACATATGTCTTCTTCTGTGTTTTTGGGATGTTTTCTTTGCGGGAAATGAGTGATTGAGAGCAATTATACTATATGCAAATGTTCAACCAGGGGCACCATTGCTGCGTCTTTGGCTTAACACTGCCGAAGACGGGGCGGCTGTGACTCATGAGGCAGAGCGAGTCGTCCACTCACCAGAAGGTCGATGGTTCAATCCCAGGCTCCTCCAGTCCGTGTTCCGATATGTCCTTGGGCAAGACACCATGAATTGCCCCTGACGAATGATATGTGATTGAAGAAAGTGCTGTGCATAGAAGCACTGTGTGTGTGTGTGTGAATGGGTGAATATGACATGTACTGTAAAGCACTTTGGGAGCTCTAAAAGTGCACATACAGTTCATTTACAGTTGATTTAAAGAAAATACAAACTAGCCAGAGAGTTCGATTCCTCCAAAGTAGAAGTACGTCGAGGTGCAGCCATCGCTGACAAAACTGCTGTGGAGACCATTACATCTGACACCAGACACCGGCTTTATACAGCGACTTGACCGACCAGAAAGGTTGGCCGTTCGATCCCAAATTCCACCGGTCCGCATGCCGATGTGTCCTTGGGCAAGACACTTAACCCACAATTTCCTCTGGTGGCTCTTGAATGTGACTTTTCTGTAATGCGCTTTGAGTGGTCTACATGACTAGATAGGCGCTATATAAATACAGTCCATTTACCATTTTACCATATAACATTATCGGATTAAATTGCTGGGCTTTTTCTTTGATCGTGTTCCTCCCTTACACACTGTCATAGGTCGGCTTGTTTGTGCCCCAAGGGCCCCAGAGTTGTCTTTTCGCAGTACACGAGCCAAACACAGCGGTTTATGAAATCCTTCAAATGGCTTAGAACAATTTGGTTCATTAAAAATCTCTTCAGGAAACATAAATCTAAGAGGGGTCGTTCCAATTGATCCCCTAATTCCTTTTGGATTAACAGTGAACTAATTTGGCGGTTGGTAAGGCCCAACCTCACCAGTGTAAATCACTGGTACAAAAGGCCTGGTAGTGATGCAGAACAAAGGCTTATCTGATTCACAAGCGAACACTCCATCTATTCATGTCCCCCCCCCCCGCACTGCTAACAAACTTTCAAATGTCCGCCGCACATAATTGAACCCGTTTGCTGGACTGGCCCCCCACAGAGAGGGATGAAACAATCCCATAGACAAACATCAACCCGGGCCCTGGCCCTCCTGCTTGTCAAGAAGATGAACGTCTGAGACTAAAGAGAGAGAACGAGAGAGAGAGAGAGAGAGAGAGAGGGGAAAAAAACAGCATTCCCTTTCCCGTAAACCAGGAAAGGGGGAGGGAGGGTGGTTTTGGGAAGTTCGGTGAGTAATCACTTTTTCTTTTCTACCGGCGCTCCCCCCTTTTGGCATCCCAACGTGGCGCTTGAATACCTCCATGGCAGATTGCCCTGTCACACTTTGAACTGACCCCTTTGGAGTTTTGACAAGTGTCTCACTCCGAACGTTGGTGTCAGAGCCGCAGCTGTCTGCTCGGCTGTCAGCATCACAAGAGCTCTCTCTTTTTCCTCTGGCTCAGTCGGGGATCCTTCACTTTGAAACCTGAACAGACAACAAGTTAAGACTTGTGGCACTTAAAAACCAAAAAAATGTCACATGCTTGTGTGAGGCCATTAAACAGCGATAAAGGGTCAAATACAGTGCGCGAGGTGAGTCAGTGGATATCTGCCTGGCATGCTGTAAATTTATAAATCGCCAACTTCGTCCTGTGTGACATTGAGCCGCTGACAAACGCCTGTAAAATGATGACGCTGCCGGAACATGGGAGCTTTTACAGCAATTCAAGCACAGCCCCATGATGGAAAGTGCTTAGATTCTCATCGAGTGAACCACAGATTTTATTGCTTCTACTTTCTTCTCCTATTTTTATGTCAGCTCTTTTGTGTGACCGCTGGCTGGTCCTTAAAGCACTTTGTTCCACTAATTGATCATCAACATCATTTCTGCGGTCAAGGGACTCTCCCCAGCGGGGCCCCCCTGCACACCGCACAACAACACCCTCAAAACCGTCTATCAGTGGCCATTTAGCCCCAGGGGCCAAGCTGCTCTCTGCACTGCTACACACACACACACACACACACACACACACACACAGAGGATATTTATCACGCTTTAATGACAGACTTCACAAAAGGCTGATGTCACCAGCCACAACAACACAACGTCGTACAACAAAAAAGGCGGCCGGCCCACTCTCTTCTCAGTTGGACCGCGGTGACCTCACTTGATTGATAGGCCTCAGTCTTACTGGGCTCTTTGTGCCAGTGCGGCTGTCGTGGTATGTGGCACATGAGGCCTCGATGCTGCTGCTGCTGCTGCTGCTGCTGCTGCTGATGACTAAGAGTGAGTAATCAAAACAGTCGAAGAAAACCAGCCGGCTTCACAAAGCTAGTTGTTTCCATTAAAATGTCACAGAGCACTTGATATAAGGGTGCTGTTTGCCTTTGTGGGGAACCGTCTATCACCTCCAACTGGGGTCGATGACCTGCCTGTTTGTGTTGTGCCCGCGCGCACTCGGTTAAAAGAAGAACATGTGCACAGTCAAAATATGTGGCCTGAAATGTGTGTGTGTGTGTGTGTGTGTGTGTGTGTGTGTGTGTGTGTGTGTGTGTGTGCTCCATGTTAGCCAGTTTGTGACATAAGATGTTTTCAGAAGATGTCTGCAAAAAATTTGGGTCCGGGCATTTGCCGGAGTTTGTGAAAAACGCAGCAGAAGATTGTTTGTTTCTGAGTCAGACGGAAGGAAAAATCCCCACAGCATCCGGGCCGAGGGGTGGCGCCCGGGTAGAGCGCCCACTCGCATCCCGTGAATCTTCCAGAGATGTTCCTGCTGTGTCCTCACGTGGGCTCACTCGGACATTTTTCTCAGAATTTTTCACGAGGGGGCTGGTAGTAAAAGTTTGGGGGAAAAATGTTCGCACATCAGCACACGTCTGAAAGCGGCTACTCAGTGATTCCGCGTTATCATTTGAAGACGTGTCAGTTGTCCACAGGTTTTGTCCATCATCGGTGATCAACACACATTGAATACAGCTAGAGTGGCGCCCCAAAAGCCTCGCGCCCCAGTCTCCTTCCAGTGCACGTATGTGCTTCACGGACGTTACAATAATCAGTCAGAAAGAGAAATCCCCTTTTCATACAAATTTGATCTAAAACACACCAGTTTTCTCATCACTGAAAGTGAGCATTAGCATTAGTTCAGTGGAAAATGCTAAAAATGAACACACACACACACACACACACACACACACACACACAAACATCTGTATTAAGTTAAAAGCACAAATTTCGGTTACACAAGCTTCTCTCAGTTTCCAGTAAAGGTAAATAACTTCAACGGCATTTCTCTGAATGTATTCCCTTGTGCATACACACACATTTTGAACTAATACACTCATCAAAGACCTTCCGCTGAAACACACACACATATATATATATATATATATATGTATATATATATATGTGTGTGTATATATATATATATATATATAGAAACCAACAACCTTCACTGTGATTTATGAAAAAACAAAATTCATTACTCCTTCCGCTTGTGGTTTTCTTTCAAATGGGTTGCTTTGCTAGCTGACCCACTGGCTGCCGAGCGGATTTCCACTTCCATTCTGGCCCGCTCATCTGAAATGCTGCAGAAAAACAGCGAGACGGGGAAAGGGGAACGGAGGGAGGAAGAGATGGATCTGGAAGCCATTAGACGCTGGCAGCTGCAGCCTGAGTGGCTGATTCAGAAAAGGGGGAGAGAGAGGCAGAAGGGGGGGGGGGCTACAGCACATGATTGCCATAGTGAATTTAATATCTCTGCATGTGTAGGTCATTAATGAGGAGCTTTGTGATTTCACAGCAGGGAAGGTGGAGAATGTGAAACGTGACTTCCAAAAGAAGTCTTTCCTTCTTACTACTGCGACTGCTCTGCACTGCACAGCCTCCGGAGACTAATGGAGTCTTATCTGGCTGTTTATCCATCCTCCGCCATCAGCTATCTGTCTTTTACTTGTTTCCTTCCTCTTGGTTGTTTGTGCAGCTACCACCCACCTCTTCACTGAATACTTAGGGGGGCAGTCAAAGTAAAACTGGTATCGTCTGGTGCATTTATGCGAGTCCAGTTTCAGGGTAGAGTCAGGCAGGAGAATAGACACAGATTTGCCATAAGCACAAAGCAGACGGGTTCCACGGGAACAGTTCCAACCATCCGTTTTCGAAAAAAGCCCATGGAGAGGCCCCTCACATGTGAGACTCTGGGTTTTTCACCTGTAACTCATCCACACATATCACAAGGATGAAGATCGCGTGTCTCAGTCACCCGTGAGTCAAAGGTGATATCTCACATCTGCAGTTACTGTAATGTTTGTGTGTGTGTGTGTGTGTGTGTGTGTGTGTGTGTGTGTTTGTGTGTGTGACACGTCAACGTCATGCCAGATACAGGCCAGCCAACATAACAATACGCACACAAACAAACACACACACGATAAGGATGTAAATATCTGTACTTTTGTTTTGACTGGTGGCAGCATTTTCCAGGTCATGAGGGAGAAAATAGTTCTTCCCCTGATGCACCACGGGGGGGATTTCTCCATCTGTCATTGTCCTTCCCATAAAAAACCCACAGCAACACAAACACACACACACACACAGTAAGTTTGTCTTCATCACCAATCAACCACCGAACCGAGCACTAAAATTACAGTGTGTGGTGAATATTATTAAGCACTGTAACACTTTGTATAATTCACTGTGTATATGCTGCCAGAAGGGAAAATGACGAGCTTGACATTGCTCGTTGTTCAGTGGGTACGACATGAAACGTCGGGTCTGTCCCTGGGCCCGTATCTAGATTTCATATGCTCCCTCCTTAACCGCCCTGTGCATGGCTGGTTTTCAGTTGCACCTAGCGCGTCTCCCTCCTCACCTCTTCTTTTTTTCTGTTCCGGCTTGTACCCCTCCTTCTCCTCGACATCCCTGGTGGTCCGACATCACCACTGCGGCGGTCTGACACCCGTGTGGTCCACCGGGGTCAGCAGGGCGAACGCAGACAGCGACTGGGTCGGAGAACACGCGCACAGAATGAGAAAGGCAGAGGGAGTTTTCACCTGGCGGGGAGGAACTTTGTTGGCTACGAACAGTCCTGCTTGTAAGGTTCCTCAAACTGAAAACAAAGATCTTTTTTTAAAACATTTGGTATTAAAACTTGGTCTTGCAGTAGTGATGGATTAATAAATGACTTGACCAAATAAACGCTTCTGTGTTGACCTGTCTGATTGACTGCACTACAATGTGCCTCTGATTCAGAGATGAGATCCAGTTACTGTACAGTTGCAATCCCGGGAAAAACCTGATATTTCTGACATCATTCGCTTGCTGTCCGTCAGCACGTCATCGGTCCGGTCTGTGGTTAGTTTTAGGCAACAAAAGTGCTTGGGTAAAGATTAGGGGAAAAGTGTGGTTTTGGTTGAATGCAAAAAAACAGAAAGAAAAAAAGAAAGAAAACCACTACAAGTGAGGACTGCCATATTTGATACATTAGCAGGGAGAGACAAAAGATGTTGTCTGTGAACTAACATGCACGGTATTCATGACTTCCCAAATATGCAAATTATTACTCATGTTAATAGAAAACTGAAAATGTGGTCGCAAATCGTATTTGTCGTTTCCGTCGAGTTGTGCAGGCGCAGTTAAGACACAATGACACAGAAGTACAATTCAAATCTGTGTGTCCGGTTTTTTGGCAAAAATATCTTCATCCGCATATTTACTAGATTGTTCATCTGTAGATGTGAAATGATAAAAAGTGATCTGAAAATCTCCCTCCGCCATTTTGCATGCATCCTTACTCCGTTCACTGTTCGACTGTCAGGAGAAGCAGGAAAGGGCGGGAGGTGCAATGCACGACAACTATCACATGTCTCGAGTATTTCTCTTGACATTGACGTTGGCGCTCAAAAAACGGAAAGATGTCGGTTCCTTTTAGGTTTATTATTAGAAAACCAAGTTGTGTCATGCAGCCCAAAATAACTTTGCTGTGGTCAGATGGTCGGTTGCGCGATGAGGAGTGAGATGAACTGCCTGTTTTGAACGGAGGTGGTCAGATAAGATGATACGGGGGTTTATCATCCTTTTACGTCATCGCTGCCTCTTTTTTTTTTTTGAAATCAAGCTTGTTGTCGGATTGGTGAAAAAATAGTCACGATACTGGAATACGTATTACACATTCAACATACTGTACTCTAGCGCACAAATGACATCGAGTAAACAAACTGGGGGGATTTCATTCCTATAACACAAGTCAGGACATTTCCGGTGTTTCATTAAGATACAAGTCAAGAAAAATGAATGTAAACTATTTGAGTTAATGTTCAACGTAACATCTTCTTCCAGTGGAAAAAGACAAACAGATGGTAGCCCCATGACTCACACTGGGAAGTTATTCTTATTCGTCTTACCATCAATTCTATTTCTTTGTGGAAAATGCTGTGTTTCTTCTGAACTTTGCACCGTGTCTCTTATAGACCTCCTCCCTTGGTGATTTGCCAGTGAGCTCACAGCTTCCTCGGTTTGTGGTTTGTGAGGCGATTGAGCAACGTCGCTCATTGACGTACACGACTCAAAGTTGATGACACCGCTTCTGAAAACTCCTGGTGCATGTGTCAAGTCCGGCAGTGTCTGTTGGAACCGACGATAATTCCAGATAATCGCAACGCTGCTGTGCTCCCTGTTGCATCAGCTGAACGCCGCGGAGCGATAACGCGATAGCAAACGCGATGAACTGTGGACAAGATAACGTGAACATTATGATGAGGCGTGATCAACAACGATTGACTGGAGGGCCATCATTTGTTTTGAAGATGAATTGTGACAACTTTGGTGACCCCCTGACCTTTCCCCTAGCACCACTATCTGGTCAGTGTCTGTGAGGTGTCGCGGTTATTCATGAACACCAGAGGTTTTCGTACGGCGTGTTGACTGATTGCCGCATTTAAAAGCAGGGCGAAATGAGATGCAATGTTGTTTATCAGAAGGTATTCATGATGTTGCATTGAGTTGTTCATATGTCAAATTAGAAAAAAGAGAGCTGGAGAGAGAAGTTCAAATCAAGTTCACAGTACTCTCTCTCCTCTTCAGGTGTGAAGTGGGTGTAAGTGAAAGGAACTGGCATGGCAGAAAGTTGAAGCAGGGTCTTTCCACAGTTGTTTGACCATAGTATATTGGCAGCGCAAGTCTTGTTGAAGCCAGTAGTTGGTGAACGTATTACATTTTGGTTTGCACGGTGTTGTGAGGCATTTCATGTATTCTGTCCAACAAAAACACTTCATTTAAATCTATTCACACAACGGCAGCTTGCGGCCCGGAGCGCCCTGCATCTGCCTTTGCCCGTGGCGCGGTGAGAGTGTATCGGACTCGGCATCCTGCCACAGGGAGCTGCCGCTTTCTGGGCCTTTCTCGTAAATTCATTGTGAAAGCTTTTTTTGGTGGGGGGGGGGGGGCACGAAGACAGGAAAAAGGCTTTTTGCCAAGGCGAGAGAAAAAATCTGGGAGCTACGTTTGCGCCGTGTTCAGCTCCCAGAGGCGAGGAAACAAGTGCACTTGACCTGACTGAAAAAATGTCTGTTTGTCTTTTGTGCAGCGATGATCGTTAATACAGTTAAAAACGAAAACAATACGTGACACGGAGGCGTGACATATGAGATCAGATGAGAAATCATGTATTGGGTTTGGCATTCCAGTCTGTGCTATCTGATTCCACACATCTATTGTTTGTTCTGTGTGTGTGTGTGTGTGTGTGTGTGTGTGTGTGTGTGTGTGTGTGTGTGTGTGTGTGTGTGTGTGTGTGTGTGCAAGCTTGTGTGTGTGTGCTCAGCCATATAAACCCATGGGTACCTCTTCATAGATTCCTGTTTGTTTTCTCAGAATGAGATCAAAGTCAGGTGGCCTTACAATTACAGCTTGGGGGTTTGCATTGTATGTCACCACTGAGTAAAAAGACCCCGGGGACCCGCTGAGTTCTGTAATGCTGATCCAAAAAAACAGATTTTCCACTTCGTAACACCAATTTCACAGGTGAGAGCCATGTCAGCCGCCATGAAACTAATTCCCACAGTGAGCCTCGGCAGTGAGCACCAACGTAATGCTTCTGCCTTCATCCTGTTAATTTGTGCTGTTAAAGTGATCCGAATTCACATTCGGGAGGAAATGAGAGGCCCGTGGTGGGCAGAGCTATTCTCGGTGACGGAATCGGATTATGTGGCGATCCATATCCAATCACTTTCTGCCAGGGGATAAGACAGACGTGGAGGAGCGCTGGCAGAGAGGAGACGGAGGGTTTGAGAGATGAGAAGTGGGTGTGGGGGTGCACGAGGAAGAGGGAGAGGAGGGCGAAGGGAGGAAGAAATAGCGAGGTTGCCAGGACGCCGAAGCGTGTCTGTCATTCCGTGCGTCAGTCGGCCTATTCCCAGGCTCAGACGCTGGTACAGTATCTGCGCAAATGAGAGCATCGAATCACATGCGCGCACATGCAGAACACACATTTTCTCACTCTGTCAACGCAAAGCTGGAAATATCGCCCCCCTCACAGTGTCACAGTCCAATTAGATTCCACCATCGTAGCAATGCTCTTGCCATAGACGTTCTTCTCTCTTTTTTTTTACCTCACTCGTGGCTCTCTGCCACACTGTAGCACTGCAGACCTTCTTGGCTGTTTCCCTGGCAACAGCTGCTTCCTGTTTGTCTGTCCCCTGTTGCCATGGAGGGAAGGAGTGAAGGGGAGTGAAGGGGGGGTGATGGCAGGCAGCACACTAAACGGTCAAGGAAGTGGGCCCTAAAGTGGACATCAGACTTGTACGCCGTGATATTACAGTTGGTAAACATTTGTCAGGATAGCACCAGCGTTCATTCTGAAGAGTGATGAACATATTCAGGAGGGAGCAGTAATATGCTGACATTCATTAACCTACACCCACCTTGTGAACCGTACCACACTAATACAGCTCTACTCCCGCTTTACATCATTGTAAACTGACTGTATGCAAGGCCCTGTCCCGCTGAGTTACTGCTGCTGCACTTGGCAAGCTTCCGGTTGTGCAGTTACCACTTAAAATTCAAATTCTAATGTTTGAAGCAATGCGTCTTCAGTTTCACACATGAACAGTTTATTTATTCATTTATACGAATATACTAAGTATAGAGCCTTGCGGGACCCCTACAGTCCAGGTAAGAGATTTGGTGTCATCATCCACACACACACACACACACACACATTGCAGTCTACATCTGGCTGGATTTTGGTGGCTGAAGTGAAACCTGTCGCTAGTAGGACTAGAACGGCGCTCAGTAAGAAAACATGCCAGTGCCAAGGGCCAACAGTCAAATAAATTCCACCAAATTGCACCGACTCATATATAGCAGTCCCCTAAATGTGCCTGATCCTCTTCATCAGGATCCATACAATATCCTCTGTGAAATTGGTGAAAATGTCAACACAAAAAAAATGCCCTCGCAATGTTAAAGAAAGTGATGAGGAAAAATAAATCCTGTATCTGCCTCTTTGTCCGGATCCACCCCAAATTTTAATGGATTCTTTTTTGGCCCATGTCCCATCCCACCACCACGTTTTGTGGAAATACATTCAGTGGACCGACCAATGGCCTGGGGTGATAAACACAACCTCTGCTGTCTGTGTTGGTTGTAAACTTCAAAGTTGACTTTTGAATGTCTTCGGCTGATTCATTTTACAACCAGCCTCTTGTGAAAAACGCACCCTTGGCGGCCGCATACTGTACGTGACATAATGCTAAACAGACGGATGCAGAAGTTGCGTGTCGTGCCCAGTCACGGTGGCTAACCGGTGACCGGTCAGCTGCTGGATGGTGTTTGGTGAACTGTCAACCGGCACGTCCGCTTTGTCCCTACTCTCTGGAAAAAAAGGATGCCATATTTGCTTTTAAACACACCCACCAGATTAGATATCAGTGGGCCCCCCAGCTCTGTGACTGATGAATAATTATGGGAAGGTGATGATTCAACCAGTTTGTTTTCCAGTGCACGTTTTCCATGTCCTCTAATTAATATTACAGTTGCGATGATGTAGGACCATTGTCCGGTTGCATGTAGCCCCCACACAGATGACCGGCATGATTAATAATTTGCTCTGTAAACATTGATGTGGGCGCCGTCGACCTGCGAGATGAACCAGCTCAGGCAGGTCAGCGCAAGTCAGCCGGAGCAAAGTAGACCCCGGAGTCGCCGTGAGAAGAAAAACGGGGCCATCTCTGTAATCACTGCCCTCTGTGTTTGAGACCAGAGCGCAGGGCCGAAATGAATCAGACTTTTACAATGAAGCACGGCGTATGACCACTGCACGTTACTTTTTTTTTCTCAGTAATGGTCTGAATCTCCTCCATGTGAATTTTTCCCAGCTTTTACTTGAATTTCACGCATCCGCCGATGGAGAATAAATCAGCGCCGATTTCGTCAACCTGACTCCCGAGTCGAGCCAGTTCTTTCGGCTGTGTTGTCTTTAGACTGCCGGGACTTTACTCGACACCCTAATTCAGTGGAAACAGTCATCAGAGCGTTGCAACACCTGCATCACATGACGTGGTGACATTTCTCATTAGCCTATCCGAGGAAAGCACGTGTCGTAATGTTCATCTCTGAAAAAGGGAACGTCGGCTTGGCGGATTACAGAGAACGATGTTTTTGTTTTTTTCATTTTGCGTTGTCATCTCCACCTGTGCATGACTTTCTCATGTGAAAGTGTGTGGAGCTTAAAGTCTCCAGCTACAGCTGAAGGCTTTGAAGTAATTGTGTCTTTGTAGAGCAAGAGGCCATAATGACACCCGGCATATTTGTCAAAGAATACCAGACGTAGCTGAGTGTTTGATAAAAGGCCTGGAACAGCATCAAAACTTTGCTCCTGAAGCATTTGTTTAAAGAGGAGCTGTTCGCCGAGAGCAAACCGCAGTGTTTTGGCAAGAGGCGGGGGGTTATACCCGTATCTCACAAAAAAGAAAAACAATAGCTCCCATTCTGTGAACTTCTCATGTTCACAGGTACAGCACATGGTGAAACAGTGTGTGTGGGGCAAGTATCTTGTTGCGCACCGGCCCGCTCCCCTCCCAACTCGCACACTGTCAGAAAAAGATAAAAGAAGAAAACACGGCAGAAAAGAGAGCGGGAAACACAGAGCGACTTCAAAGCCGGAGAAGAATTCCTTTAAACGCGGTCCTCCGAAGACCACATCAAACACGAGGGGAAGGCGAAGTGGGGAAGGAGGGAGCTGGATGGGGTTCATGCATGTGTGTGTGTGTGTGTGTGTGTGTGTGTGTGTGTGCATCATCACATGGATGCAGAGATGCATGTAGGCTTTGCAGCTCCAACCCAAGTGTGGACAAGTAAGAAAAAAGGGTCTGTCAGCTCCGATAAAGATTTTGGAGTGTGTGTGTGTGTGTGTGTGTGTGTGTGTGTGTGTGTATGTGTGTTTCTTCTGGTTCTGGGAGGCCTCTCCAGCACCCAGAGAGCACTTCAGCACAGCGGCTGCCAAGGAGACGATCAGAGGGTGGCCCCGCAGCCCACACACACGCTCACGCATACTCACCCTGCCGCATCAGAGCTCCCATCATGAAAGTGCGCACACACGCACACACGCACACACGCACACACACAGACACACACACACACACACACACACACACACACGCACACGCACACGCACACGCCGAAACCAAACACATGCGCTTCTACTGTGTATAAACCGGAGTGGATATTGATCGTTTTAAACAGAGCGTTTACGACACAAATGCTATTCCTAGGGCTTCGAGTTAGTACACCCACACACGTTTTCCCCCATGATGCACACTCGGAAGCGATGCGAGCGCAAGCACGCGCACACACACACACACACACACACAGACACACACACACACAAAAATGCGCAAACAAACAGCAATGAATTAAAACAGACATTCTTGACATTCCTGTAAAACCCTCCAGTATCATCTGTGGGCAACACCGCGCAATCGCCTCTGACTCGATGGCCCTTTGTCAGAAAAACAGGCTGAAACTTTGACCTCTGTGCTGTTCCGTGCGGAGGCTGTCTATGGAGTTTCGGACCCAGCGTTTCAGGCCTCACTTGGTAAGAGTGGCACTGGTGGAAAAAGAAAAAAAGGGCTACTTGAATGGAAACTGTGTCTATTATTCCAGTCGCAGGTCTGAGTCCACTGTCTGAACCCGTTGCTCCTTTCCTTCCTTTCTTTTCATGGTCTTCTTCCTATTTCTCCGATATTCTGGCTCTCCGGTAGACGGGCCATTGTGGGCCTGTATCCTTCCTTCTGGCTGTCTCTGCCCGTCTGCCTGTCTGTCTCCAATTCTTCCATTGTATTGTGGGTTTTTTTCTTGCCCATGTACGAGCACGAGCATCGACGGCGGTCCTGGCGATGTTTTCTGTGCTGCATTCCATTATGTGGCTAAAACCCAACCAAGACCCCACGTTTTTTGAGAAAAAAAGCGACGCGTTGCGCTGACGTCAATCAATGCGTCGCGATGACGTACAAGCAAGAAGCGAAGCGATGGTGCCGTGGCCCGGGATCTTTCGAAGCAGGGTGAGTGCAGGCCGGGCCTGGTCAGCAGGGAAGGAGGGGGGGGGGGGATGATCGCGCTTAGGCACGGCACGGATCAACCGGGCCAAGTGTGAGCGCACCCTAGAGCGCCAGTACGGTAGGAGACCTCGAAGTCAAGACGAGGGAAAGAAGTGTGTGATAGTCTGGCATGTCGGGGGCATTAGAGGATAATTCCATCGCCTTAACACGGCACAAGTGGTATTGTTTTTTTCTTCTGTTGAAACTAATCCATGTTTCATTTTTGCACTTAAATTCACTCTGCTGTGACACGCCGCTGTGTGATCTATCTATCTCTCTCTCTCTATACATACATACATACATACATATATATATATATATAATGCTTTCGAATACTGCCTTCAAATTGCAGTTTTTCCTGTACACTTATGATAAACTGGTAGGAGTCGGAAAGGCTGACCCGTGGAAAATTCGACGTTAATAATCAAAATAATCACAGGCGCAAACAGATCACACATCAGAGTTCGGCGTTCCATAACACCCATAACAGACAGACACAAACATGAACGCATGCAGACGCACACGACCGCAGGATGCGATCGCAGCTCGAGCATCCTCTCTGCCCCCTCAACATCCTGTGTGAAAACCTTTGCTGCCGCAGCGGCGCAGGAAGTGCCGTCTTCAGGGAAGGACGCAGGGGTTATTTGGGACGACCCTGCGGCGCGCGCCGAGCTGAAGGAAAAGGGGACGCGAAACATCTCAATCAATACCAAAAGAGTTTGGGTTCAATACAGCTTCCTTCTCGCTGCCACCATGTGCGAGCGGGACGTTGAAAAGTGTCCGACGGGGCATTAGATAACATCGATTCATAACCACATGAAACCCCTCAGCCGGCTGACAGAATGCACCAACCTGCGTGAAAGAGTCAGTCCTACATGTGACCAGGTCTGATGCTCCAGATGATTCGCTGCAGGACATTGTTCTGCTCTGTGATCCTTTCTTAATTGACACACGGATGTGGGTGGATGGCTGAGGCTAGCGGGCAATGGGGAGCGGGAGGGGGATGAAGAGGCGGGGGAAAGGGAGGCGTTTTTTTGGATACGCGGGGAGTAGGGGTTGGGGGAGGCACCTGCTGGGTCCACATGGCTTTGAATGGCCAAGTTTAAGTGGCCGCACTCACGCACGCATCGGTCTGAAGCGCCCGCTCCCGCTGTGAGCAAATGCGGCCGTGGGCACGCGGCGCCTCTGATCAAGGCTATTGGCAAGGTGGTTCGCGTTATCCAGAGGGCAGACCAGAGATAGTGGGCAAGGTTGTTTTTCTGGGGTTTTTTGATTTTATTACGAGTTGGAGCACAGGTGCATGTTGTAAAAGAAGGGTGAAACGGGGCGAGAGAAGAAAGAAACAAGTTCAAAACACGGCATGGCTGACATTAGGGAAGGCTTGTTGTAATGCCAAACAATCTATGGTTATGGTTTGGGTAATGTAAATCTGAAATAACATTTATCTTTTTCTTTTTGGTGAGTCAGGGGCATCAGAAGCCGTAAACACATTTGACTCTTTGGCTGCTAAATGCTCCCCCGTGTTCGCCAAACTGTCGTTAACTGTGTCTGTCGGCTGTTTTGGCGCTTGGCAGGAGTTGTGCAGTGGCAGTTGTTTTTTTTTAAGAGCTTTTGCATTTAAAAAAAATAAAATAAATAAAATAAAAAAGGTTTGGGTGATCAAAGTGAATCAAAACTAACGCCGCATGTCGTAAAAAACGAAAGATTACGTCACGTTCATTGAGCGGACGCTTTTGCCCACAGCGACTTACAATGAGTGCATTCAACCCTGAAGATTTTACCCCAGAAAAGTACAAGAATCAAGAGAGTACATCACCATTTATCAAACAGACAAAAACAGCCTCAAGTACTCATTTTAGATGATAGGGTGCAGTCTGAACAGGGGACTTCTTCAGTCTGCAGCGGGAGCATTGAAGGGGTTTCTGCTGTATAATCTATATTAATATCCTGTATCTATACTAACTCTCAGCCAGAAAGCAATTAGGCTTATTTCCCAAAATGTGGAATTATCCCTTTAAAGTGGTAATCTGCAAGAGTCTTTACTCCAGGTGATACCCGGTAGCCGTCTGTCCAGTCCCGCGTGTCTTTTGTCCTTCCACGTCCCCCCTCTGACTGTGACCGCGGGTCAGAAATGAACTATGACAGTAAGCTTTGCACACTGTGGCAGCGTGCAACACTTTGGCCTCATTCGGTCGGCGTGTCTGACAGTTGGTCTGTTAGCAGGATCAAAAAACGTTGCGGATTGGATTTGCATGAAGATTTTATCAAAGGCCTTGGTATCAGGTGATGCGATTTTGTGAGGTGTGAAGGTGAAACAGCCAACAAGTTGGAGGATTGCTCAGCCTTGGCGGAGGCCTGCGCTCCCCGAGTGCATCTTGTTTTTTACGATTTCTTCTTTCTTTTTTTTGTCAGATTGCTGAGGTTCCAACAGTGGAAATAAGCATCACTTCCTGTGCACCAGGGGATTTTTTTCGACATAAACAAGACCTGAGAGGTGTCATTCACTGGTTAACGGTTTAATCATTATGACTTAATATCAATTGATGATTTAGATATTTATTCCAAAGTCAATCTTTGTCATTTGTCTGTGATCTCATGGGACTTTCTTCCTACCTTTAATGTTTCTGTAGTACAG
This sequence comes from Scophthalmus maximus, assembly GCF_022379125.1. Lineage (NCBI taxonomy): Eukaryota > Metazoa > Chordata > Actinopteri > Pleuronectiformes > Scophthalmidae > Scophthalmus > Scophthalmus maximus. Next base: position 5,280,813 of record NC_061531.1, on the reverse strand, counting down.
TGTGGATATGGACTATGTGTGTGTGTGTGTGTGTGTGTGTGTGTGTGTGTGTGTGTGTGTGTGTGTGTGTGTGTGTGTGTGTGTGTGTGTGTGTGTGTGTGTGTGTGTGTGTGTGTGTGTGTGTGTGTGTGAGAGAGAGAGAGAGAGTAAGCATCAGATAGGGGAGACAACAAGTGAGTGTATAAGTCCATATGTGAGTTTCCAACCCGCTCAGCATGGAGGAACAGCTGCGTGCGAATCCACCTGCATGCAATCATCCACAGCACAAACAATATCCGTGCTCATCCGTCACAAAGAAATCTACTTATCCGATACCGCACTTAGACACCCGAATTATTCTTCCATTTCAGCACTGAACCATGTCCATGTATTCGGCATCTGATGTCAAGAGTATTCTGATTCACAGATCTTGAATGCTTGTGATCTTGGGAGAAATTACAGCCGATAAGATCAAATCAAAGTTGGACACACACACACACACACACACACACACACACACACACACACACACACACACACACACACACACACACACACACACACACACACACACACACACACACACACACACACACACACACACACACACACACACACACACACACACACACACACACACACACACACACACACACAGGCTGAGCTGAGATGTCAGTTATCGAGTGCATGTGGTCGGATGAAGGATGAAGCCAACCGACTACGGCTGATGCCAGCAAAAGTTTTTGCACTTAGAGTTTCTTTTGCATTTCGACACTGAAACTCTCTGGGGGCATGGGGCGTTGTAGCGTCTCAAATAGATGAATGGAGATACTCTCAAACAGTCAATTGCACCGCATCGTCGTTTCATAGCGCCACGGGGATGAGAGTACAATTCTCGCTATTACTCACCGCAGGAGAGAAAGTTGACGGCGGCCCGCGGCTGCTTTGTTTTACTTGTGAGTCTTGCGAATGGAGGCAACGTTCAGCGCCTTAATACTGCCGGTTGTGAAGTGTTAAGGAGCTTTGGATACAAGAGCAGTTGGAGCCGGTGATGAGCAAAATTAGTGACACAAAAACAGCATAAAGAACAACAACGTGAGACAAAACAGTTCAATGAATCACTTAGTGTGTCTCTGCCATACTGTGTGTTTGTGTGTGTGTGTGTGTGTGTGTGTATGTGTGGGTGTGTATCTGTAAGTGAGTGTTTTTGCGAGTGATGAGGGAGTGAAGTGAAAGCAGCAGCAGCAGCAGCACATATGCATGTGTATTTGTGTTCAAGCAGCTTGTGTGTGTGTGTTTGTGTGTGTGTGTGTGCGTGCGTGCGTGCGTGCGTGCGTGTGTGCATATGCAGCGTGAGGAGAGAGCTGGGGGGAGACCACCTACACTTCCACCTGCTCTGCCTTTTAGAGGGGCCTCTTCAATCACAAGGCGGGGGTCATTATGGATGCGAGCCTTCTCACCGCCGGGCATTGTTTGGCTATTTCTGTCCTCGCACTTTACAGCGAAGCGTCGAGCAAAAGCCCCCATTAAAAAAAACCTGCGCCCCACAACACTAAAGAGCCTCGACAGGAAACATCAGCTCCTGCACATCCGAGTGTCCTTTTGAAAACGAAAAGAAATCCGCGGCAGCGCTCTCCAAAGGCAACGCGTGGACTCTGAACCGTGTTTTTCTTCAAGGTTGGCCTCCTGGCAAAGGAGTTTCACCGTTTTATTTTGTTGGGGGGGGAAAGAAAGTCTTAAAAAGCCACGCAGCTCTACAGAGATGCAGCACAACAGACTTCTTTCTGTGAATACTGAGGTGCATGTGATAATAAATGGGACACGCCTCTGACTTTGCCCAGACCGGCCGGGTGATGAGGAATGACAAAGCAGTGAACTGTTTGACAGGCACTGTGAAGATGACTAAGTCCTAACTTTCAGAGTGAGATATGAAGAGGGGGGGTTGTTTGTGCTTTACTTCAGGGAAGACTATTTGAAGGCTTCTGATGCCACATAAGTCTTCCCCCCCCAATGTTTAAGTGGCCATATGTGCACCTGGTTCACAGACAGCCGCGCGTTTTTAACGCTCAACAGGGTCTTTTGCTTTGGGCGAGTTGAAAATGTCAGACTGCACCTTTATGGACAAAGATCTACTCGGTCGCTTCCATACTTCTCTAATCCCGCCAGATCTGTCCTCTGCCGTTCTCTCCGGTAAACAACTCTGCCTTGAAAACAATGAAACGGTACTTTGTGACCAGGCGAGACTCCCAAATTGCCCAGCGAGAGTCTATATCCGGCGCGGGGCTTCGTGAGCGCACTACTTAAGGTAAACTACATTAAATGTGAGGTAATTAGTGTGCCACACAGCAGACCACAAACTGCTAATTGTGCTGCCTGTGGTCGTCTCTACTTGCCTCCACCCAAGGGAACCTGCAGGCTGCTCTTAATATACGAACCCCGGCAACCTAGTCTGCACAAGATCGTCGTCCCGACGCAGAAAACACACAAACAGTAATTGTCAGCTGAGGTGAGATACAAAAACATGTCTGAGGGCAGGCTGAGCGGAGGCCCGGGGCGCGGGGCGTGTGTGTGTGTGTGTTCAGTACAAGCTGTGTACAAGGTGGAGCACCAGCAAAAGTGCATTTACATATGTGAGTAACAGTGTGAGAGAGAGTGGAGTGTCTGTGTTTCTATGTGTGTCTGTGTCTGTGTGTTTCTGTGCATGAGTGGATGCAATACGTGGGTGTTTGTGGGGGAGTCAGATGAATTTTACAGCCACAGATTTCACTCGAGGGCATCTGTGTCCAGGCTTGTTTTAGACGTGCCAGGTCCCGGGCGTCGGGAACGGCTCCCAGTTACAGGATCGCGCAAACGCCCCCCCCGAGGGGGCCTCGCAGGAGTTGCAGACGCAGACAAAGTCCCAAAAATTCGGTGGTCTTTCATGTTGACGGCGAAACCTGCATGTGAGCGTTTGCCCCCCAGGAAACTGCTGGCGCTGCACCTCCTCTCCGAACCATCTCTAACCTGAGAAAATCCCTGTGGATATCTGTGACACAGAGCCGAGCACTTGCACAATGATAATGAGTAACAGCACATGTGTGTTAGAATGCTGGTTGTTTACTTTATTACTTTATGAAGTCTGAGGGCGTGAAAGTGGCTAGAAAGTTACTCACCCTGCTGTCACCGTCTTGTGCTGTGCACCGCTTCGTCTGTACCGAACGGCGACGTCACTACCTTGGAGGTCATGACCCTTCCGTTGTTCATGTGCCCCCTGAAGGGATTCCCTGGTCCGGCTTTACCTTCAGTGTGACAGCCCGGTGTCTGGCACGGCGGATTTTCCACCGTGTTAATTTGGATACTGACTGGGAGGGAAAACCAGGAAGAGGACCAGACATCCGAGAGGAGACTCAACACAGACAGAAAAGAAACAACGCTGCTGACAGGCAAAGAGGAAAAGGGAGTTTTGCGGAGCATGTGTGACACACACACACACACACACACACACACACACACACACACACACACACACACACACACACACACACACACACACACACACACACACACACACACACACACACACACACACACACACACACACAAACACACACAGATTTCCGATAGAGAAGAGCTCATTGGTTATCAAAGTGATGTGGGCTTAGCGAGAGCAGCTGGAGCAGCTGCTTTCAAACCCGCCTGTGTTGAGAGAAATAACTGCTCGGGCTGGTGATTTATATCATTCTTAAAAACCCCAGATCGCGAGCTCAATGCAATACTCTGGAGGCATTTTGTTTCAAGAAACGCCAAAGCCATCTTTTGGCCATGTGGGGGAGAAAGAACCAGAATGAAACAAACACAAACACACACACACACACACACACACAGCGGCGCGGCTGTGGCTGCCTGACTGAGCCAAACCATAACCGAGAAGACCCACACAAAGGAAAATCTCAAAGTAGTTTGGCAGACGCCACACACACAGGGATCAAAAGTGTGCAGACTCTGGTGGAGAGGAGGAATTCATGCAATATTTCATTTGCCACTTAAAGACTGTGAGGATAAAATGTCAGCTATCTCAAGCCTCACACACACACACACACACACACACACACACACACACACACACACACACACACACACACACACACACACACACACACACACACACACACACACACACACACACACACACACACACACACACACACACACACACACACATTGAGGAAATATCTGGAGCCAATATTTCTCTCATGCCACAACACCCTCATCCCCCGCATTCCCCTCTGTGACGCTCAATGTCCTCTTGCGCTACAGGGCTCCAGAGCTTTTAACTTATAACTCTGAATAGGAGCCAGAGATCATTAAGAGCACATTCTGCATTCATTACCATGAATGAACGGAGAGAGAGCGAGGAAGGATGGAGGAAAAAAAGGTTGAACGGCACCGGTGGACACAGCCAAACAATGAGCCACACTTTTGACTGACTAAGAGCTTTTCTTTCACTTCTCTCTCTCTCTCTCTCTCTCCCTGCAGAGCATGGCCTGCTGCCTGCGAGCGAGGCCGCCCCTCCGAAACTCCGGTCAGCTACCTGACTCACAGCTCCTACAGGCTGTTTCAGGTTCACTGAGTAAAGGATGGACACAGGACCTTGCCAAGAACCTCTCGGCGTCCTCTTGAGTTAGCCGTGGCCAGGGTCAGCACTGTTGCGTGAGCCCGTGTGGCTGCCCAACCGGCTCTTTGCCCACCCGCTCCTCTTATCACAAGAGATTGTGACAAGGCCAGAATGGGGTTGATGCACACGCTCGTCTCTCACCGCAGGGGGAGGAAAGAGACAAGTTGTCCCACTTTTTTTACTCTAGAAAAAAAAAAATGAGAAAGAGTTTGGTGTCAGCATGGATTTCATGCAACGTAACAGTTGAGATTGATAATATATACATTTCCCTGACGCGGCGCAGGGCGTGCTTCCTGACGATAGCTGGACAGATTTTCCACTGCATCTCATTTGGACTGCACTCCCTCGGTACACTGCCACGGACAGGGGCGTGGGTGCAGTCTCTCTCTCTCTCCAGCCGTATCTCCTCACATGAGGATTAGCGCGGGCTGTCTTCGTTCTGCTTTGGCAGCGTCGTGAGCCTTGTGCATTCATCACCGCGTCTAATAAATGTCGCTGTGTTAAGCCTGGTGCGTTTTTTTTAATGGTGTCAGTCCAGCAATTTGTCAAACTTACATCAAAGCGGTTTGATATTTATATTTTATTCGATATGCCGCTGATCTCCGAATGGCTTTCATTTTCATTTTCGGTTCCCATGTAGGCCTACGTGAGATGAAATGTTTCCATCTATCAGACCTAGCAAAACCATCTTCTGATTACTCCACTTTACTCCATACTCTACATGACCATAAAATGCTTTAGAAGGAAAAGTAGCTCTTGCCAAGTGGTGGAAAAAAACCCTCTGAGGTTGAAGGATGTGGCTTTGGACAAGATTTAAATTGCATGGCGACCAACAACTTTGCCAAGGTAAATAAATAAAGTAGTTAAGTGCAAATGCAGGTGTGAGTGACACATTTTAACCCCCCCCCCCCCCCCCCCCACACACACACACACACACACACACACACACACACACACACACACACACACACACACACACACACACACACACTTCTTCTAGAGACATAAATCAAGTCCAAACTGGGCCTAAAGGTCTCAGCTTACACGCTCGACAACAAAAATGCAAACCTGCTCATATTTAGCAGGTATCATGTTTACCTCGTTCATGGCAAGTATTTGGTCATAAATCAAAAGTATTGGACAAATTAAAATTTTTTGGTGCAAGACAAAAACGACAGGGGATCACATGTGTTATTCGGATTCCTCCCCTGGGCACCATGTGTGCATGTGCTAAATTTAATGGCAACGCAGCCGACAGCTGTTGGGACGGTTCAGCCAAGAACACAGATGTAAAACCTTGTGGTGGCGAGGAAAGGAGTCAGAAGTCAGAGAATCGGGAAAAGCCGGTAGGATGGGTCCTCCTGGGTCAATGAAAGCCATACCTAAATCTAATCCAGTGATTAGAATTGGGATGAAATTACATTTCACTCTGGACCAGAGGGGCTGACCCAACCGACTGACATCTCCATCCCCGGGACCATGATGCTAGAATAGCTCAAAATAAATCCTATCGGGGCACACAAATAATCACAGCAACAAATTGGTTTTCTGTCATTATTCCAACATGCTTCCAATGAAATTCATCCATCTACCAGTCCAATTTCAGTCCCTCTTAAAAAAAAATTTAAAAAATAAAGTAAAAGAGATTGCATGACCTCAAAGATCTTCTTTTGATGCTGGCGTGCAATGTCCGATGCATCGGGGAATGTCAGGCTTGAAGTTAATCAGGCATCTCCGACGAGAAGGCTCATGAACTCTGGCCTTCAAATTAGCGGCACACTAGAGGTTGAATGAGGTGGAAGCTCAAGTGTTAAGGCGTCAACATCGGCCCGATTGGGGATCAGCAGAGTGCAAAACACCATCGGGCCATCATGTGATGTTGTCGGGGAGGAAGATGATGATGATGATGATGCAAATGGTGATGGATCGCTCTATTAATAGACCTGGCAATGGTGACCGCAGTCATAAAGGAGCACAGCAACGCCACGGATGAGAGGCCCCATTATGTCCTAGTGAAGGAGTCAGCCGCTCTGTCAAGAGAGCACTTCACAAACAAACTTCATCTGACTGAGCCTGCCTTTATCTTTCCCCTTGCCCACCCGCTCTCCCTCTGCTCGCCACAACTCTTTTTCTGCTGAGTGGGTGTTTGGAGGAGTTGCGAAGGTCAGGGGAAAGACTCGGGGTGGGGGGGGGGGATGTGAGGAAGGAGCTCGGGGCTTTGACCTCTGATTGGCCTCGACGGCCCCTAACTGCTCTGAGTCACAGAGATGGAGCAGTCTCGCCAACAGAAAGGTCCCCGCGTTGTGGCGAGGCTGGCTGCTGGCCGGCGCTGACAAAAGGCGAGTTGTGCAGAGGTGGCGAGGCACAATGGGACGGTTTGAGGGGGGGAGGTGAGCGGAGCTCGATCCCCACCATAAGCACCTTATTGTGAAAGCCCGTATTGTTGAAAGACAGAATCCATAGATTTGAGGAAATTAAGGGGATTTTCCCGTGTGTAGGAATTGGTGACATTGTGCGAGTGAGCAGGGGAAAGATGTGCATCATAACCTTTTCAGTTAAGCTTTGAATGTACTCTTGTACACACACACACACATCATAAACTATTTCCTAGTTGTAAACAAAGGCACAAAATGCACCCTCCTCCAAAGTTCAAACTCCATTATCTATTATGGGATTGATAACTAAATGATGTGGGAGACGAGGGATGACAATTTCCACTGCATGCAGATGTGGTCAAAAAGAAATTCTAAGCCCATACTCCACCCTAAGAGAAATACGTGCATATTCACACACACACACACACACACACACACACACACAGAGCGATAGAGTGATAGAGAGAAACATGTTTTGCTTAATCTTACGGTAAACAGCTTCCTCCCAGCCTCAGGCTTTGCCTTTCACAGGAACAAGAGCAGGTAACACTCAGTTGGTTTTGGCACTGGTCCATGTGATCCCGACTGTTAAAACCGAGGCTGTTGCCAAGCAGCTCGTCCTGCCCTGGAACTCTCTGAAAGTTTGCCCAAAGAATATGCATAAAAAATACCACCAACAACAAACAAAAAAATCCTAGGGCAGTTCCTGGTGTTAACTAGGACTTGTGTGTTATACACACACACACACAAAAAAAGGAGAACTCGATTTTCAGGCATTTCTGTACGTGAGTGTACACAACGGCTCCACATCTAAACAGACTAAACAGAGATGTGACTAATCGAGATGTGACTAAGATGTCTGCAACATTTTTTTGGGGGGGGGGGATTGTTTTTGCAAAAGTTGAAACCCGATAATGTATAGTTCAACTAATCACAATACGCATTGTTTAGAGCTGAATCTGTTCCAAACCTCACACCACTTCTGTCCATAGTAGATTGTGGCGATTAATAGCGATTGATCATCTCATATTAATTAATAACATCTGCCTCGGTGTTCACACATTGGACCCCCCCCCACTGTGTTGGGCAACATGAGTGTGTTTTTGACTAACATTTGGCAGGATGGCGCGGTGCCACCTCACGAGTGTTCCCGTAAACACTCTCCACTCTGGACCCTATACCGTCGCGCGTTGCCAAAATGTCACTGGGACTGTGGTCGACCTCTACCGCAACGCTGAATAAAACCTCAGCCCAAACAGTGCAGAGCCGTGCAGCGCAGCAGCAGGAACAGGCAGCTGCACAGAGGATAGAATTTATAAGGGAGGTGGCAAAGTGGAGGCACAACACTGCCAGGAACTGTTGTTTTCCCTCTGTTTATCCATATTCCCATGGATACTGACAAAAAGGCACAGAGTTTAAATAGTGTCTCTGGATACCAGAGAATTACCTGAGTTGACGTGATTATGATCGGGCACAGAGACCCTAAACGTTGTGGATTCCAGCCAACTTTCCCATAGTCACGGGAAACGCGGTGGGTAACGTTTTTGTATTCTCCGTTCTGCGGTGGTTTTGAAAGATGTTGAGTAACCTGTGTCCTAACAGCACCTTTCCCTTTAGGCACTGACATGATGACAGGGTATGTCTGAACAAATATCTCCGCGTGTGCGTTTTTTACAACATGTACGTGTTGTTACAGGGTGCGTGTGACTGATTACTGCCAATGGGAAGAAACCTGTTGGAAAGCTTGACCCAGCCCCCCCTTCTCTACAGTACAAACTGGATACACAGCCAGTGACTTTTTGTGGATAATAATGCCAAAGGTTAAATAATCAACGGCGGGGTTGTTTAAAAAATGACAGCATTCTTGTTTATTTAGAGGTTTGCAGTGTTTGATGCGTGTGAGGCCGGTATATATAATGTGATATTCTTTCACATATACATACATGTGAGTGTGTATTTTTGCAACACTGTCCACTTTTATACAGGCAACAGTAATTGACATCCAGTTTCAAATCCATTCATAATTAGAAGATGATGGGTGGTGCTGATGAAAGGATACCTGATCTCATCTGATGGGGATTGGCAGGTATATGTCAGACAAAAAAGATGGCAGCCACACCCCTGATCTAGACTGACCCGCTCATGTAAACAAAGATAAGTGCTTTTCCACATTTAAGTTACAGTTACAAGTTATGATCAACACTGCCATTGTCTCCACTGATGTGTTCCCTGTCATAAACGGCTGTCGACAGAGAACAGATTCTCCCCTTTAGGTGCAGCCAGAGGGTTAGGGCCTGCCCCGGGGCGAAGCATCCCGACCTGACGTGTTTTGTCTGCACAGGGGGCCACGGGATACAGAGGCGGAGGCATGTGTTTGTGTTTGGGTGGTAGTTTGAAGAACTTCACACGGGAGACAAAGGTTCCCTTCACCACGACTGAAACAGGTGCACTATTCAGGCATCACGTTTCACTCCTCTGTGCACTCTTAAGAGATCTACAACCTCAGTTCGAAAGCAGAACCTAAATGAAAGGTACTTTTTTTGGGGTGTGTGAAACAGGCCTTACAGATCAAAAGGACGAATTACTGAACATTAGCTCGAGGTTAAGTAACTGGGTTTGGTTCTCGGTTTGGACAAGGTTTGCTTTATTTGCCGTCGGTGATCAAAGCCGGGGCGACTTTCAGGCAACATGCCAAGCATCAGCAGCACCTCGCAAACCTGTCAGGAAACTGTACGAGTTGGTTCTGCAACTGATCAAAGACACGGCTCTCTGCTCCGGTGGTGTGTGTCCCCACAGTTGACTCTGATTCAATGTCAATATCAATGATTTTTAAAGAAAAAAAGGAAAAGTGTGTACATTAAGTTAGGACACAGACACTTTAAGCCTGCCTGTCCTGATCTGTAAGCACAGATGGATGTAAGAGAGATGTCGGAGGGCCCCTCGCTCAGCAGCTCAGTGATGGGCTTCAGACATGAGCAGGAATGCTACTGGAAAGAGAGCCGGTGTGGGCGTGGCTTCCCGGTTCTCCCGGAGAGGAACTGGCGCGTCATCGTGCCCATATAAGGCCTTAGGACTTCCTCCACAGGTTGGACGACAACAAACAAAACAGAAGAGTAGACCCCGACGTTTAACACAGGGACCCGATTGTAATTCATTAGCAAATAAATGAGTCCAGCACCGGGCTGCGGATGAACACATTGTTCTTCGGTGAGTCGACTAAAACGAACAACGGCACACGAACAGCTGATCAGTAAAGAGCGCGGCTGTGGTTCTAACAGAGGAGTCTCACCTCCTCGCTTGTCCAACAATCAATTATTCAACACATAAACACGCCCGGGGAAAAAAAGGGCTTTTTTTTCTCTTAATTTTCCTATTCCTGGCCCAGGTCCCCTCCTCGCCGCGCTGTCATGCCTACAGGCTGCGCTCACAGCGGCGTCTTCCCGGCATCCGCGTCACTCCACGACGCGCTCGGTGGGCGTGGTGGCCGAGCCGCCCGGGCCAATCGGCGCGCGGCTCCGCGCCGCCTCGCGTGCATGCCTATATAAAAAAGCGAGCACCGACTCGCCTGAACACACCTCAACAGACCCGCTCGGCAGGCGCACGCGAGGAGTTTCCCCAGGCAGAAGTTTGTTTCCTTCACTGGGCTGCGAAGAAGAAGAAGACGAAGTAGAGCAGCGGCGAGACGCGGGACGGAGATTTTTTTACCCGCTGAGAACGAGCTTTTGCCGGACCGTGGGACTTTCACTCTTTCTGTTTTCTTGGGAGTGAATCATTTCTGATTCTGGGACGCTGTTGACAGAGACGAACGGGTGCCCGAGTTGACGCATGCCCCCTGTGCTGACACTGACAGTTGTCGATCACCCAGAGACTGTTCCCATAAGCAGCTGGTAAGCGTCCCCCCACCCCCGTGTTTTTTCCCCCCACTATACGACTTTATGTCTACAAAGATGGAACAGCCTTTTTACCACGACGACTCGTTTCTGTCGGCTTACGGCCACTCCGACGCGGCATTGCACGACTACAAGCTGCTGAAGCAGAACATGAATTTGAACTTGTCCGAGCCCTATCGCAGCTTGAAGTCCCAGCTGAGGGCCGAGGCGGAGCAGTACCAGGGGGGGCAGCAGGACATGATGGGGTCTCTGAAGCTCGCGTCCCCGGAGCTCGAGAGGCTCATCATCCAAAACAGCAACGGCGTGATCACCACTCCCACCCCCGGCCAGTACTTCTACAACCGCGGCATCACCGACGAGCAGGAGGGGTTCGCTGAGGGGTTCGTCAAAGCCCTGGACGAGCTGCACAAGATGAACCACATGCCCCCTCCCAATGTGTCCATCGGCGCCGGCGGAGTTACGACGTGTTCGGCGGCGGCACCCAGTGTCTTCGGCTCCGCCCTGCAGCCGGAGCCTCCCATCTACACAACACTGAACGCCTACTGCCCGAACACGAGTCTCTCTTCCGCATCCAGCTACCCCACGGCCACCATCAGCTACCTGCCGCCGCACCAGCAGAGCCACCCGCAGCCGTCGACGCACGGCGCGCACCACCCGTTCCAGCACACGCTGCCCGGCTCCGGGCTCCATCCGCAGCGGCTCCTCGCTCTGAAGGAGGAGCCCCAGACCGTGCCCGACCTCCTGAGCAGCGACGGCTCGCCTCCGATGTCTCCCATCGACCTGGAGACCCAGGAGCGCATCAAGGCGGAGCGCAAGAGGCTGCGCAACCGACTCGCGGCCACCAAGTGCCGGAAACGCAAGCTGGAGCGCATCGCCCGGCTGGAGGAGAAGGTGAAGGGCCTGAAGAACGATAACGCGGGGCTCTCCAACACCGCGTCGGTGCTGCGGGACCAGGTCGCCCAGCTCAAGCAGAAGGTCCTGACGCACGTGAGCAGCGGCTGTCAGCTGATGCTCACCAGCAAGATGGAGGCGTTTTGAGCGACAGACACTATACAAACTGAATGAAAAGTAATAACACTGGAGTCGTGTTCTGCATGCGCGGCACTGGAATGCCGGGCCCATGTGTTGTCGGCTTCGGCAGCAGCACATGGGCCGGGGCGGGGTGGGGGCTATGTGTAGACAACTCTGTAGAGGCTCTCCGGGGTGAAAAGACTGATTGAAAATGGTACTTCCGGATGCTGGACACCGCTCAAGGGACCATTCAACCCTACAGAACCCGGCGCAAGCATCCAGACTGAACAGACACTGAGCGACACACGGCGGGCACGAGCCCACCACAAGTTCTGGTTTTACTCGTGGTAGAAAATGGGAACGATACTTTGTACCTTTTGTTTTTTTGCAACTGATATTGTCATGCAATGCTGCATTCATTCTCTCTGTAAATTATTTTGTGTTTGTTCGGTTGATCCAGACAAACTTTAAGATGTCCAATGTTTACAATGTCTTTTTTTTTATTATTTGTCTTGTGTATTTAAGTAAAGTGTCTTCAAAGGAGACGGAAAATGTGAACTCGAGTGTTTGTCTTATATTTATTAATACACACACACACACAAAATGCAGAACACACCTCTGAACAGCAGGAATTATGTTATTGTGTCATGGTAACGACAAAAGTAATTACAGCTCCCACTGAGGAAGGCGCACACAAGCACATTCTGATCTCGGCGTCTTTTACGTAAACGTAGCCTGCGTGCGTCTCAGCCTTTCCTAATTACGCACGGGCTTGTCCATAAATGGGCATGTTGGCGAATAGCGCGTCACGCGCAGGGGAGGATTTCTGGGAACCCCCGCCCAGGTAACGCAAGCTGGTTTCATCTCAGCCCCTCCTTCTGTTCTGTATCGATAAAGTTCTTGCGAGCTTCGCGAGGGTGGCGGAATTTCCTTGTTTCTCATTGTGCGGCTTCGAGCACGGACACTCGCGCATGTGCGCACAGAGTGCAATGGAGTGTGAATGAAAAAAAGAAAAAGTAGGTCTAGAGGGCAACAGGAAGTAAATAGCACCATAACTGAACGTGTGCGTCGTTTGAGACCGTTGAAAACACGACTTTCAATAACTACGCCTCATTATGGAGCAATCTTTAGCCTATAAAACCACAATCACACTCCTTTAATCCTTCAACCTGTCGGTGCCACTCCCGCGTCAGAGTCATTCAGACATATTTGAGGTGTCGGTATGATAGAACGCTCGCACACCAGGGGAAGTGACAGTGACTCCAGGAATGCCGGGGGCGTCTCAAGATGCCACGCCGGCTTGGCAGAGCAGAGGCGCGAGTGGGCGTCCGGAGCGGGGCAGGAGCATCTGTGCGGATGGCGGAGATGTGCGCACAATGCCAAGGTCAACGTTCTGGTGGTGGGACGCATCACTGGCGAAATATGTGCGGCACCACGGGGCTCAGTGGATGGATGAAGAGGGGGGAAAGTCCCGCGTTAAATGATGTGAATGAGTCACCGTAAGCCTTCGCGCTAATAGGCAGGGGTCGGGGTCCGCGGGGCGCGCACAACAACGGCGACCAGGAGAACACGAGGTGAGAGAGTATCACCGCAGTGGCACGCAGGAAAAATCCTGGGCGTCCACGTGAAACGAAGTGAAACACAAAAAGAAAGAAAAAAAAGTTGCGTTTAGAACAGTTTATGCTTTTGTGACAGTTGGCCGACAGATACGTTGCTCGGTAATCTGGTCTCAGGGAAACGGGAGGGGAGTTTCTCTCCTGTAAAAGCAGACTCTGACGCACACGTAAACAGCCAGACAGCCGGTATGGACTGAAGAAGAAGAAGAAAATCTCTCACGAAACCCACTTCAAACGAGTCGGTGTGACTGAGGGCTGTGGTTTGAGCGCACTCTCACCTCAAGCAGCTCTGGAGCGGAAAGGTTCTTAACATCTGCTCATCTGACGCGTAATTAAATAGCCCTAATTTTCCATCAATAACAACTCCCCTAGGTTTTTTGTGTGCCATGAATATGGAAAACAAAACCGAGTGCGCCCACGCGAGTTCTCATTTTCTGTGACTTTTTTTGTTTTTGATTTATCAAGAAACCTATATTTCAGGGGAAGTACTTTTTTGAGCTCACCATCTGTTTTTGCCTTGTTCAATAGTTTCAAATAACACACGTTTATCAGCTGGCCTACACGGCTTTATCTGCCGTGGTCCTAAGGTAACGACATGTTTTATTTTCGGACACTATTCATGAACATTAATGTAGTGTCACCAAAATCTAAAAAAAAACAAAACAATAATCCTCTCATCTGCATTTACAAGCATCTAGTTTCTTTACAGCCCTTTATTTAAGGAATGCTTTGAAAATACCACCGCAAGTCTCCATTTGCGCACACAACAGTCCTACGTATTATAATGGGCACACACACACACACACACACTCCAAAACGAGCCAATTGAAGCCATACTGCCTCTCCACACGCCTCGGCCCACAACCCACACCGAGTGTCTTTGGGAACATCTGTGATGTGAACGGTGACGTACGAAGAGCTCTGGGTGGGTTCGATTTTCCTCTCTACGACCCCCCCACCCACACGCGCACAAACACGGAGGCCCGGCTCCATCACTCATTCTCCGCCTCTCTCCGATCATCATGCTGCAGCATCTTCTCAAGGACCATGAATATTCCTCCCACCTTGCCGCGGCCATCTGAGGTTCCTACAGGAGAGTTGGATCTCTATCTATCTCTCTCTCTCTCTCTCTCTAAGAGAGAGCCGATGTGGGAGGGGGCTGTTGTCCTTTTCCCAGATTATCCACATTGTGTCGTCACGCGGTGAAGCCTACATAGACCAGTGGATGGCCTTTTTAAAAGGTGTCTTTGATAATATCATTTTCTTACATAATAGATTTGACAAATAATAATGATTAATTATTCATTAAGGCAGAGCTGTGACACACTGAACGTTGTGACTGATTGTTCAGGAAAGTCAGTGTCGTGTTCAAACAGCATTTGTTGTAATGTGGTCAAACTTTCGTGTATTCATCAGAGAAGAGGCCAATAAGCAGCGTTTACCAGTCCACCGTCGTTTGAATGACATTTGTGGGCGCACATTGCCATCTAGTGGTATGATGGAATGATGCTATTTGATTTTATAATTTATGTTATCTTTCTTGTTTTGTTCTGTGCAATTTTCCCCATGGATATTGTAAAGCACTTTGTTAATTTGTTTAGGTACATGCTACAGAATTAGGTTTAATATTTTTATTATTATCATTATTATTATTGATTATATATCACTTTAAAGCGGTAGCTAAATTTGTTTAACTGCAGACAAGAGAGATTCAGCACTAATAATATGGTGACTGAGAAGGGTCCACACTAATGCAAAAGACCCTGGCAACCCGGACCAATAATATGGTCGGACCACTGCTCACTTCCGTTGTGGCTATTTAATTTATTTTTTTTTACTTCCGTGGCTTTTGCATTCTTGAGTTTAAATAAGTGCAGTTTTTATCTTGTTTGTTTAGTACTTTATGTGAATTGGAGATTAATAGATGTAATTTCATCTATTAAGTTCATGGTAATTTGTCAAAGGCAGCAATATTTAAGTTTCTGTTTAAAAAAGGTAAGCATGTTACTGTCGCTTTAAGAAAATTATCTCTGCATGGCTTTGAAGTTCATTAGTTAATTGCTTTGAAATTAGTTGGTTAGTTAGTTCAGTTGAGGCTCAAGCAGCAACCGTAGTACTTTTCTGATGAAGAAGACTTGGTTGTGAATATTCCTGTAAGATTTACAAACTGTGGAATAACTATTTTTGTTTTATCTTTTTTTTTTTAGACCAGTCTTGTGGAAGTTTTTTCCCATTACAACTCATGTACACGAGTTAATCCAAGAAAGCTGATGAGTCTTAACTGTCTGACAGCGGTGATAAATGAAAAAAGTAACGTAAAAAAAAAGATTATGTGACAAAAAAATGTGGCACAGTCGTCTAAGCTTTCTGAGTGAGATGTACCAAAGAATGAACAAAACTAAAAAATAAGATGTTCAGCTTGGCTTTTAATTACCTTAAATCCTATGTGATGAACAATATGCACTTATAATTACAACTCATCCATCCCTTCTACCTAGAACGTTATTGAGTGAAATTAGTAGATAGCAGATATACATGAATGTATATTCAGCACAGTAAAAGTTTTCAGTCACAGTAAATGTTTTTAGTTGTTGTTGTTTTTTTTCTCAGTTTCGATTCCGGCACAGCAGGGGGCGCCAACCTCACCGCGTGACGTCATTGGAGGAAATTAAACATGGCCGACGGGGAGCGACAGATGGCGAAAGTTAGCTTCGAGCGTCGGTAAAGTCTGGGGGAGCTTTTTACGTGTTCGCTGCAGGTATTTGAGTTTCCTATCGCACGGCAGGTGTGTCGGGGGCTTTTTTTTCTTTCTACAACGGGACACGTCCCACGCAAACAACTACTGTTTCACGTAGTGTCTGTTCGTACCGCAGAGGCCTCAGCTAGCTGCAGCGTTAGCCGCGTTAGCAGCAGGACCACCGCCTGCTTTTGTTTTTGTTGGGGGTGTGAGCCAGACGGCTCGCACCGGGAGGCCTTGCAAGCTTTCTTATTTTTGCTGTATTCCTTTGGGTGAAACTACATTTTGTTGCCTACACTTATTTCTCATAATTTCTGACACTCACTGCATCGCAGGTCGGACTCCTGCGCGTCTCGCAGCGGCTGTTCACCAAAGGCCAACTTTGCAACGAAGCCATATTCTTTTCTTGTTTTAATCGGACCGACACACTCTTGTTTTTGAGCTGCCGGGCTGTCGCCGGTGTGTGAACATTACATCCGGGGAACATGGATCCGGGACGCGCTCGCGACAAGCCCTCGGCGAGCGGCGGCGGCGACGGCGGCAGCAGCGGCGGGTCCAGCCCCGCGTCGCCGTCCGGAAGCCCCGCGCCGGCAGCCGGCCCGGGCCAGGGCCAGGGCCAGGGGCCCGGCGGCAACGCGTTCGCCAACGACGGCAGCTTCATGGAGATGTTCAAGAAGAAGATGGAGGAGGAGGAGAGGAGGAGGAAAAAGGAGACGCCGCGAACCGGCGGAGGGGACGCGAGAGCCACAGAGCGGGGACAGGCACCAGTGGAGAAGAAGCCCCCTCCCGTGACCAGCTTTGTAAGGGGTTTGCCAGTTGTAAGATGAGATAGTATCCGAACACACGTCGAAATTAAAGCACCACGCTCTGATTGGCTATTGAGTTATTGCGTCCTGAAATAACCTGTCTCGCACGTGCCAGTGTTCTTACTTGCATTGTTTGACACGAAGCGAGTGGCAGACCAGTGAAGTGAAAGTCCCGGGACGCTCCTCACTGACGATGGTCTCACTGGTGGTGCGGCAGGAGGAGAGCGAGTGTAGACCTGCTGCTCTGGTGTAGTCTCCTTCATTGGCAGTCCACCCTCGAGGGCTCCTGTAACGGTGTCAGTCTTCTATCCCCTAACCCAGGTGGGGAAGCGCAGAGGCGGTGTGTTCCTAAAGACCGGCATGGTTGCAAAGAAGCAGAAAGACGACAACGAAGTGAGTCGCGGTCGGTGGCGCCTGCATGTTCTGCACCGTGTTGGGTCTCCCACAGTTGATCACATGTGCCACCCCCCTCCCCTCCTCTTTTTCTGCAGGTTGTTCCAGGCAAGAGTGACGCCTGGTCAAAGTACATGGCTGAGGTGAAAAAGTACAAAGCCCACCAGTGTGGCGACGACGATAAAACCAGGCCTCTGGTCAAGTAGGCTCCAAAGGGTGAATGTGAAGCGACAATGTTGGGAGGGGGACACCTCCTGGGAGAAGCTCTGGGAGGGCCGGACACTCTGGACCCTCTCATACTGCCAGTCTCAAGTTTCCCTTCGCATCGAGTCGCTCCCTTACTGCTTAGGACGATACACCGTTCCCCCTTTTTGTTTTGTATTGTTTTTTTGTCTTGCTTATGTTGGACGTCGGTGATTTTCATCCGGTGTCAAAAGGTGTTTCACGAACTTGACGTACATTTTTCATGATTATCATTATTGTTGTGTGTGAGGTTTCAATTGATTTGATTTAGTAGCCCAAATCGAAGTTTCAATTAAATCTACACTGCCTATTTGTGTGTTGTGTTGTGCCTTAGTTTTGTTAGACAGAGTCCAGAGAAAACCACAGCCTGGGAGCTCGAGTAAATTTGCTCTGCCAGAATATGGTCGGGATCTCCTCCATTAGAAACCGATTATCTGATAACGGGCAGAGTTTAAGCAGAAGCGACTTTTGCAAACAACCGATATGGCTGCCGCTGATGAACGAGCATTTGACTAAAAGTACCTGGTATCTTCAAATTTTTCCCACAAAAACAGCATTCAGACATTGTGGAATCATCACAGGCATCTCCTCTCTGTTCTAGTCTGTTGACATCTCCGCGTCGCTCAACAGACGTGACATGATAAGTTGCTCACTGGTTGCAGGTCTATCCAATTGCGTCCGGAGGCATTTTGCTCTGGTAACACCTCTTGGAAATCGAAAATGAACCGAGGACGTCCCAGGTTTAATTACTTAAACAGTCACACTTGACTTTGAATCGAGACTGTTGCACTGCATCAAATTATTCCATCTCGAAAGGAAAGATTTTAATTAAGTCAGTTCTATACACAGAAGAATTCATCCAAGAATTCCAGTTCAATGAAAAAGTGTACATCTTTCATTGGAAAAAACAAAAGCTCAATTTCTCACCAATTTGCAGTTTACATTTCTTACAAGTATCAGTGATAATTACATTATGATAAAAACAGCACCAGATAGACACACTGACCATGCATCAGAGAGGGAGACGTACAAAGGCACGTTTTTAGCCTCACCAAACACACTCGCACATTCATACACACGCGCACACCTAAAAAAAACCACTCACTCCTCCCTGTCCACAGTGATATAGGTCGGTCTTGTAAACAGCGACAAACGGCATTTGTCGTTTCATTTAACAATTCTATTAAGAGTAGCATTTAAAACTTATCAAATTGTTTAAAAAAATGTTATATTTAGCGGTAGTATTCATGATAACTAGAGCCGATCTCAGATCAAGTATCTTAAATGTAGCCCAGTCTGTGTTGCAGACCCCTGTTCTCAGTGGTCCGTCCATCTGCCACCCAGAGTCACGTTCCATCGCCTGTCCCGTCAGCTGCTGGGTGAAGGAATCCAGCGGTATCATAGAGTTTTCCTCTTGGCGTCTCCTCCTTGGCTTTGACTGACATCTGAACAGGAATAGTACAGTTCTTGAAATCAGTGAAAAGCAGTGATTGCGAAATAAAACATCACAGAGACAGGAAGACAGCTGTAATGACTCCGTGGGAAGGCATGCAGCCCCCAACAGACGAGGCTCAGAGAACAGAACAGGACCAGACAGAGAAGGACAACCTGAGACAGAACACCAGACTCCTGGAGAGAACGAGGGAAGGCAGGAGAGGGAGTAAATGGTGCAGGCTTTGAGGGCGGAGGGAGGGTCAGATTTTACCTGAGAAAGCGAGCTGCAAGTGAGGAGGCAGAGCAACCTGAGACCCTGACTGGAGACTCTTATACAGATCTGAGGAGACAGGACAGGGGAACAAGGAGGGGGAGGGGGGCAGACAGCAACAAAACAGGGAGGGGGGAATGTGAAAAGACGGACAGGGAAAGGAGCAAAATGGCGTAGAGGTAAAGGACAAGAAGAGGCGTGAGGCCAAGTGAGTGACAGGTGGGGATAGTAACCAATAAAGGGTTGAGACAAATATGGGGAAATGAAGCAAACAAAATGGAATAATGTCAAACAGGAGAAAAATCACAGGATTTACATCTGACACACAATATGGTGATAAAACAAAAGATGCTCTAACATGTAACACAAAACGAGGCCTACACAGGAACACGGACAACAGCAGCAGCGCCACATACTGACACATAGAGAGTGCCCGTCTGTTATTGTTACTTGTTTCCACGTTATACTATTTATTATACTTAGCGCCTGTCACCAGTTTTAAATCTGCATGTAGAACACAGTGTTCATCACTCACTCTGGGTCAGGGTGGAGAACGATGCATTGCTACTGGCTGCGGAGCCGCTGGCTGCTGAACTGGAGCCCGCTGTGGCCAGCGTGGGCAGGTTGAGCAGGGAGGGGAACTGGAAGGGCAAGGACACGGGCACCAGGCCGCCCAGCATCCCGAACCCGAGGGGGAGGGACGCAGTCGAGCCGAGCAGACCGCCGCTACCTGCTGTGGAGACCTGAGAAGAAACAGAATGAGATCTGTTAATATTTTTTGTTTTGTTTGCAAGTTGTAGATATTGCATCACAAAACACAGAAACTGCTTGGTTTATGTAATCTCTACAGTTCAAAAAAATCACAACAGCATAGTTGCCCACTGACCAGGAGCGAAGCAAGTTCTCCGATCCTTTACTTACCCCACAACAGCAACAGGACAATGTATTTTGAGCAAAGTAAAAAAAAAAAATACCGAATAAGAAGCAGAATGACCTATATCAGAATTGCATTATACATGTATAAAATATTTAGTTATTATTACTATCCAGTAATTTAGATAAGCAATGTGTTAAGAGGGAACTCAATTCAACTACTATATACTGCAACTGTCAGGTACTCGTTTTAGTAATTAACAGTCCAAAACCCAAATTTATTTCATCTACAATGACATCAAACTGAAAATAAACAAATTATCCAGATGGACAACTTAACGTTCGTCACTTTTGCTTGAACAATGAATCAAATTATCAAAATTAATTGCAGATTCATTTTCGGTCTTTCCATTATTTGATTAATGGATTAATTTCATCATGAATGATCAATAATGAATGATCATAGGTTCTGTGTGTTAAATCTGAATAGGTATTAGGTAGCATAAAATATCTTTTGTAGAACAAATGTCACGGCCACTCTTGGCGCTACACGCACCTTAGTTTGGCCCATTTTAAATATTTCATTTCTTTAGTTAGAAAACATCTCTAAAAAAACTCTTCTTATCAAGAGTCGTCTGCAAACGCTGTTTCTGGAAAATTCAAATTGCTAATTGCTTTCAAAGCACCAAACATTACATTTCATCCATATCTATTGGAGTATTCTGGCACTGGAGGATTTAATAGTGCACATCTCACAGCAAATAAAAGCATATGGCTTAACACCAATCAAAGAGATGAGTGTGATTTAATATTAAACAGTAGCACTGTTTCTTTACATTTCTTAAACCTAGTAATGTTCCAGTGTGCACGGGAATATTGAATAATACTGAATATGCAACATACTGTTCAGCTGAGGAAACCAAATGAATGAGTAGTTTAATTGTTGGATTATTCTGTTCAGTTCATGTTGAACTTCAGACTGAATCGTCTGGAATGGGAGTGAAGATGTTGTTAGCAATGAAATTTAACTCTAACAGTAGCTTTTTTCCCCCCTTTTCAATATAAGTCTGTCTCTGGAGTTTGTTTATTATAACCTGGTGAATGATCAAATTATTACAGTTTGTGCTAAATGTGCTGAATACTGATGCTTCTGGACAACGGGATGCACACAGGCTGTAGGTTTCTACTCTGGACACGCCGTCAGTACAAACCTGTGGCAACTGAGAAGAGACGGATGATGATGAAACTGACATGACAGACTTGGCCCCCTGAGGTGTCCCACTCCCAGGCCTCTGACGCTGGCCCGGGCTGGCAGAGGCCA
The DNA here is from genome assembly GCF_022379125.1 of Scophthalmus maximus. Taxonomy (NCBI): domain Eukaryota; kingdom Metazoa; phylum Chordata; class Actinopteri; order Pleuronectiformes; family Scophthalmidae; genus Scophthalmus; species Scophthalmus maximus. The sequence goes on along the minus strand of NC_061531.1, from coordinate 5,259,210 downwards.
CCGTGGGTGAGGCACTGGACCCTGAATGCTTGCTTATGGATGAAGCGTTAATAAGGCTGGTGTTGTTGTTGGTGCTGTTGTTGTTGGGGGTCTTCTGGCTGCCTGGAGAAGTGTAGCTGCCTTGACCTGGCTTGATTGCTCCTCCTTGGGCACCTGAGAACGGCGGGCGGAACCCTGTGGGGGTTTGGGGGGAGTACCGGTGTATGGTGGGGGTTGCCTGAGACCTGGGGTTTTGAGAGTTAGAGGGTGAGGCAGAGATGGTGACAACAGGGTTGGGAGTGCGTGGGGTGAGTTTGACAATAGGTGGGATACTGCTGTGTGTGGACTTGGTGAGAGTGGCGTGCATAGGGGTGATGAAGTTAGACTGCGGCCGGGGCTGAACACCGGGAAGCGTCAGAGAGAGGGAGGGGGACATTTTACTCTGCGGGGTGTGGGTCATGCGAGGCGGCGTCTGGTAGGTTTTGGGGGTCATGAGCGAGGGTGATGAAAGTGTGTTTTGCCGAGACTGAGGCGATGTGAGGATGAGGGTGTCGCCGCTGTTGGCTTTATTATTATTGCTGCCTTTGAGGAGGCCGGACGGGGGAGTGGAGACGCCGGTCTTCGATCCTGGGGCCACAAGCGGAGACGCGGTGGGTGGTGGGCGTGGTTTAGGTGGTGACGCTGAGGCAGGCATGTTGGCTTTTGCTACACCCAAGGGTCTCTGAGTGTTCAAAACTGAGTGTCTGTGCGCCTGAGTCATGCCCTTGACGAGCCCCATCGCATCCACCCTCACGGAGGGCAGGGGAGAGGACGTGATGGAGGGGGTCCGAGACAGAGAGGCGGAGGAGGGCGAAGAGGTAGAGATGTAATGAGCTTGTGTGGGAGTGCTGACGACGTTCTTCTTCTGCTGCTGCTGAATGAGAGGGGAGGCGTGGAGGGAGGAGGGGTTGGTGGCCGCCCTGGATCTGTCCGGGGACGGGGGGCTGTCCCCCTGGGCCAGGCCCTTGGCTGCGTTGCCGAGGATGGCGAGGGCCTGGGAGATGGAGTCCAGGGACGGAGCTGTCAGATCCTCGTCGAGGGAATCGAGACATATGGGCTCAGACGGTGACGGAGGCGGTCGCTTGGCAACCTGGGCAGCGGGGGAAGGAGTGGCACCAGCTGAAGGTGTGGGCCGAACCCAAACAGCCTCCTGGAATCAAAGATCACACGTGAATTACATTTACACAGACTGTTTCATAACTTAACTTTACGCCTATTGGTATTAAAGGATGGATTTGTTTTCATGTTTACTTGGAAAATATTGCTCACATTGACAGATGTAAAGAACATTTAAAGATTGTTTTGATTGCTCTAAGCATTCATTCTTTCTTTACTGGTCAAGTAGAGAACGTTTTCAAACCCAATGACAGATGGGAGACTACATCCACTTGTAGAGTTTAACAGAAACCCTTTTGTTATATTTTCAGTGGTACGTAAACGTACCACTGAACATATAACAAAACGTAGTGTCTTTCTGTTTTCTCTGACAGTATGACTTTGCTGAGCTGTGGCAGCGGGATATTAAAACAAAGAACATATTTAGTATTAGACATACTCCAGAAGATACCGACTGTTTAGTCTGATTCAGGCTACGTCCATACGAATACGTGTTAGTTTTGAAACTAAAATGACTGCAAGCATTTTAGCTCTGAATCCAAAGGTGATCAATACTAACACAGCAGAAAACACATATCACGTGACCATTCATGTGCACTGAGCATATGCAGACTGGTATAAACAGGAAGAAGATTGTCTACTCTGCAGTTGGTTTGCTTAGTAACAGAAAATACTATGAACGAGTAACAACAAAGGCGAAAGATGATAACAGGTATTTCATCTCTTGGGCCGATGACTAAGTGCAACTAGTTAAGTACACCGTATTTACATCGTATTGCCTTCACCGCTGCAAGTCGAGTCGTGACTGATAAGAACCAATCAGGAAGTGAATGCAGGTGAGTCTGTCATGGTTTACAAACGTCTCCATTTTTGCCCTTCCAGACTACAGCACAACCCTGGAGTTTTTAAAATAAAAAGGGGCGAGCAGCGTTTCCAAACAATCTGTTTTAGGCGCTTGAAAACTCCGGAGTAGTTTGGAAATCAGGCGTAAACGTAGCAGCGGTGATGCATATTAAAACAAAAACTTAAATGGACATGTATTTTTAGTTTCAGATGAATATTGGAGTGCATTTTTACACTTAGGGCTGCAGAATTTGTTCCTCAAAATGGTCAATATAGATACAAAAACTTGATTGAAGTGATCATTAACTCAAAAAACATGAACCTATCCATTAAAGCATTTGAGGTTTATAGTGTCTCAGACTAGTGATAATCAGCCATATAATAAGAATATTAATATAACATACCAAAAACTAAACAATTGATCAAGAGCCCAACTTAATAGCAAGTCCATTTGGTGCTTTACACTTTTAGCTTTTAAATTTGAAAAGTCTAACCTTTGGCTTGGCCTTGGGAGTAGTGACCATCTTCTTCTTTGCTCTGGGGAGAAAAAACCGAAGTGAGTGAGAACAAGCTTAAACCTCAGAGTGTATAATGAGAGAACAAGTTAACAATAGAGTCACATGACTCACGTGTAGCCTGTGAGGTGACCATGAGCCATGATGCTCTCTTTGAACAGCATCCTGTGGACAAAAAAAAAACATGCAAGACATAATGATACAGGAAGTGTTCATGTAAAGGGGTTTTCTACTCAGCTAGAAAGTTAAAAAAAAAATGAGGTAGCATGATGGAAAGTATAACAAACACACCTGGCCTGCATCCAGCCCTTCGGCCAGAGAAGTTTCACTTCGGTCTCCATGAAGGCCTTGAGGTAGTCCTCCAGAGACAGCGTGTTCTTACCCTCCAGCTCGTAGCAGCTCAGCTTCACCCGCACCAGGTTACACAGCAGCAACCTGGAAAACACACAAATATCCAAAACACTCCATCACCGCAGAGGCAAAGGCGATTGTGTACATTTATGGCCACTTGTATAAGACCCCCCCCTCCCACGAACGGCTGTGTAACTAACCTTAGTTTGTCGTCCCAGATGAACTTCTTCCGAGGCCCCATCACCCTCTTCCCTGGTTTCTCCTCGTCGTCGTCCTCCGACCCATTCTTCTCTCCCTCCCCAGACTGCTGCCTGCGAACACGGACAGGACCATCACACGTCAAAATAAATTCACCTTTATAAAAAATGTGGATTGAAATATGTTCGAGAGGCGAAGTCTGAGCTGCGTTCGACTCGCGTCCTTACTTTGCCACTTTGGCGATACAGTCCATGTTGAATCGAGCGATCTGCTCTGGCATCACGCTGCACACTGCCAGTTTCAGCTTCAGCAGGGGCGCGCGAAGACGGTCATCCTGGGCAACAGCGATGAGCACAGTCAGAAATCCACACACACTAGCGCGTACACACACATGCAGGGGGAAATACTCACGCTATATATAGAACCAGATAATGGGCAGAGAGCCAGCAGACACATCAGCTATAAAAACAAGGATTTGGCTTTCACACCTGCCAGCTCACAGGCTCACTACAGCTTATATCTTCGGAGAGTCACAAAATGAAAAATAGAAATTTCTTCTTTGGCTAAACTGTTCATGTTACCACTGGTCCCTGGGACGAATCTCCTGCAAAATAACGCACAATCTACCCATTCAACTTCATGAGCAAATTGCAACAAGCAGTGTTCGTGGTCTGATTTCTGTCCTAATGTCTAATAATGACAATAATACTAAGAAGAATATCTATCACTCCCACACACCTGTATGTTGAGGCTGAGCTTCTTGAGGCGTTTGAGCAGAGCTTCTTTATTACAGGGCACAAAGGCCTCGAGGTGAGAGTAGACGGCTGAACGCACCTCTGAAGGCTGCTCCTGAACCTGTAACTCGATACTGACACACACAGAGAGAGAAAGGTTTACGTAGATTCATATATGTTGATTTACAGCACTCTGCCACTCGGAAAATGTGAATGACACTCACTCCAGTAGGATGTTGTTCATGTCCAACGTGAAGAACTTCTTCCTGCCCTCTTCATCGAACAGACGGGACGCCTGTCAAAAGAGTCAAGTGTTATCATCAGACAGACTTAAGTGAGTTATGTCTCTGTTGAGAATCAGTCACAGTCTTGACAAACACAGACGTCAAATAGGGTTCGAGGATTTTTAAGTCTCTGACCTGACTTATGTACACTGGTGCACACTTCTAATGTAACACTGATGATTGTCATTACACAGGACTCAGTTTTTACTAACAGTTTTATAATCTTGATGTATTAGTGTTATTTTGTTTTTATTGTGTGCTTGTTTTTAGTTATGTTATGGTTTAAGATAGCTCTTGGATAGTTTCACATCTTCTACATGACTGTATTGGAAATGTTACTCTTGATTTTGTGGCATTTTTTTCCATGTTATCTGCAATATATTGTCTGTAGCTCATTGTTAAATTATTTGAATGTTATGTTGCGCATTTTATGAATTAAAAACGTTACAAGGTTAAATATTGTGCAAAACACGACTGTATATAGTTTTCTGCAGCAATCAAGTATGATTGCTGCAGAAAACTCATATATTTGACAATATATATTCAATCTTGTGTGTAATTTTAACTCTACAACATGTGATGCATTCCTACCGCTCTCAGGTCTTCGATGCGCTTGGCGAGCGGGCCCGGCAGCCCGCTGGGCAGAGGAGGGGGGGGCATCACACTACCCTGAGGCACTCGGCCCACGCCTGCTTTATGTCCCATCCCAAAGGAGCCGTTCTCTCCCTGCGCTGGGCTGGAGGGCTGCGGGGAGTCCAGCATCCCAAAGTCCAGGTCTCCCATCATGTCCTGCAGTATGTCGTTGTTGGCCGAACCCAGCAGTGACATCACAGTCTGGTCGGCGCTCAGGTCAGCCATGTTGCAGTCGTTGCCGCCGGCGGCCTTCGGGTGGGCGTTTAGGAGCGCACTGTTGGCGTTGGGCACTTTGGTGTTGGGCCGTGGTAGAACAGCAGCAACTGGATTCTTCTTACGCATCTCCTCCTTCTCCCGGGTGAAGCGACGCAGCATGTTGGCCAGGTGGATGGAATCCTTCATCAGCTTCTTCCTCTTCTTCTTCTCCGGCCGATGGACATTCAGGGATGAAACTCTGTCCGAGCAGAAGAAGAAAGACATTCGACCAAGTAGCACAGGAATAAGTCATCATTTACTCCATGGGAAACCATGACACACGGGAACACCTTGTTTCAGTCGACACAATTGCAGAATTGTTCGACAGCGTTACAATGCAGACTTGTGAAAACAGAAAATGACACATACAAAACTATTTCATACATAGAAAATATTTGAGACATATCAGCCCTGAGATTTAACACTGAAGAAATGTTAAAAGCTCACCCAGACTTTGGTACTTTGATCTTCCTGGGTTTCTTTTCCTCAAGAATGCCGTCTGGCTTTTTCCGCCGTTTCTTTATCACCCGCTCTTCACCATCTTTCACCTTCTACAAACAGGTGAAAACATGGGAGAATAATTAGCATGGTACAACAACAACAACAGAAACAGTTTCAACACTGCTGTACGTGAACATTCATGTACAATCTATAATGGCATGTTTTATTCATGATGTATTCAAAGGAGAACTACCTTAAAGTGATTATCCTCCGTGCCTGCGTTCTCTCCCTCGGAGTCAGACGCTGCTCTGAACTGCAGAGTGCCTGTGTTGATGTAGAAGCCTCCATGTTTGGTGGTGAGAGAGGCGGGCACCAGCTCATCATACTGAGGCCGGGAGAGAGGGATGATAGCTGTTAGTTTTCTTCTACTAATGAAATGCTGATCAGCGGTTATAGGATCAATAGAGATAGATAGAGAACTTTATTGTCACTGTACAAGTTACAATGACATTTTGTGTGGACAAAGCCTGTAGATGCCTAATTAACACACAAATTAAGAGTTTATTATAGATGCTATTAGAATATAAGAATGGACAGCAAAACTGCATAGGCTAGGAAGACAGTGAAAATGGGATAAAAATACAGAGTATATATAACTATGTCTATACAAAGAATCAAGAGAGACAGCAGAGACAGTATTTAAAATAAAGCAACAAATCCTGAAACAAAGTGATAGTATCGAGAACTAAACTTTTTTTTCAACAATAAACAAAAAATGAAAACTCAAGAAGTCTGCAGGGGCACACACTTTGGAAAATATTTTTCTATTTAATCAATACAGTCAGGGTTGCTTACTACATATTAAGTAAATGTGTATGTTTGGAAAAGGAAAACTCACAGCCTCGGAATTGTCTATGAAGGGGTCTGTCTCGTCATAGCCATAACCAATATCAATGAGATCCTGCATCCTGTCCCTCTTCTTCTTCTTCGGGGCACCACCCTACAAACACACGGATCAAAAAACCTTTTAACAACATATCTGACTTCCACTGAATGCGCAACATCCAAATAGTTACAGTACATTGACGCATCTTGAGATCACAACACTCACATATTTGCTCTCAAATTTCTTGGCCAGCTCCTCAACCTCTCGTCTTTCCTTCTCATCATCAGCAAAGGGGTCGCTGGGGTCCAGCGGAGGAGCGAGTCCTTTAGGTGCTGTTGTAACTGCGATCTTTTTTACCTGGCGGAGAATAGGAAACTGGATCAGGACTAAAACAGAGGAGGGAGGTTCTTGGGCGTTCTTCTTCATTGAGCGCCTTTTACTCGCAACCTCATCCCTCAGGTTTTTTTTTTATACGCATGCACTTCACAAGTAGCAGAACTCGGCCTGAGAAAACTGTTGTATAGTGTCTTTTGTTTTTACAAATGCAGACAACTAAATAACAAAATAACCCTGGGAACGTCATTTGAGCTTACATCTACCCGTGGTAGACGGACACTTTGCACTACAAACAGAAGCCCTGGCGTTTGAAAAACACCCTAATCCTAAAAACAAGATTTAGACTTCATACCAACATCCGAATCATAATCACAACTGAGAACGCTCTTCTTCCGATAGCTCCGAACATTTCCAACGTCGTGCTGCACAACACAGAATTGACTTGAAGAGCAAACAAACAAGGGACACTTATCACCCAAGGTCCATCGCACAAGGTGATGGAACTCAAATGTAATGGATAGTGTCAACGCTCAGACATTTTTAAACCCTCGCTCAGTCAGCTCGGAAGTGATGCAACTGTCTTCAGTTGTCCTGCGATTGTATACAGTGCAATTTGTAAATATGGAGATTTTTTTTTTCTCCCCATCTCTCACATTCCTCCCATGTGACATGAACGCAGCATTGACCAGACAAGGGGGGGTCGAACAGAGGATCCAGTGAGTTTCACTCATACTAGGCACTAAAACTTCAGGATCTAACAGTCACACACACACACACTCACTCACTCACACACACACACACACACACAGAGAGAGAGAGAGGAAAGAGAGAGAGAGAGAGAGAGAGACGACTCCCAATTTTAAGGAAAGCCATTTCAAAAAACCTGTCCAACATCTGGTCAGGGGGGCATTTTAAATAAAAGGGGATAAAAGGGGATGCATTTAGAAGAGTCCCTTATTGACAGTCTGAGGTCAATAACAACATGTGCGAGTGTGACGGCGAGGCCCCTCCCGCGCGGGTCACGGTCCCCCCGAGGCTCCGCTCTCTGCTCACCTGAGTAGAAACGGTCGAGTGGACCAACTCGCCGTAGTTGAACTCGGCGGAGCCCCGCTCGTTGGGCTCGGTGAGCGGTAGGTGGAGGCGCACGGTGGGTCTCGTCTCGCCGCTGTCGGCGTCGCCTCCCGTCGTGTTGCCGAACAGCGCGCCGCCGCCGCCGCCGCCGCCACCTCCTGACCCCGCCACCTCCGCCTCCGCCGCCGAGGCACTTCCACCTCCATCTTTCCCCGAAGTGATGTCGACGGCCTCGTCTTCGCGGCGGCGCTTCTTGCCGGACTCCGGGGCCGGCGGCGACGTGTTGAAGGAGTGGATGGTGACGAACGGCACTTTCCTCGGCTCTGCCATTTGACGCCCTCCGTGCGCGCGACAAGGGCACGCGGAAACCGGGGCAGCGCCGCTGGGCTGGGCTGGGGGGGGGAGCGAAAGCCGGAGCCGGAGATGGTCGACGAGCACAACTAGCTAGCTGCTCCGCTAGCTAGCGTCCCCCCGGAACGAGCGCTGCAGACGACGCGGTCACTTTTGTCTCCTCTCGGCCCGGTTCACTCCATGTAGCGTGACCCCTGGCGCGGCCCCGTCACCCCGAGGGACTCGAACAGTGAGAAATCGCAGTTCCGCGAGCTCCCATGAAATTGTTGGCTGGCTACCGCAACGAGTATTCCGTAGTAGCCATCTTGATCATTATTATCATTATTCAGTGGCTGGGCGTGCGCGTGAAAGGAAAGCGGAAGCCGGGGAGGAAATGGGAACGGGCTCTGTCCAATGGCAGCGCCGGAACACGCCCACCTGACAGACAAGCGCGAACGTGGAGGAGACGATTGTTCCACGGAGGCGGGACGCGGCGCTCGTGGCTCCTCTGCTGTGAACTCAGTGATGTGCACTTTGTTATGGATCCCCTGTAAACATGAAGAGGTGCAGCTCAAATGTATGAATGAATTCTACTTTATATTATTTGACTTAACCAGGAAAGTCCCATTGAGATTCAACGTCTCCTCTGCCAAGGGGGTCCTGGCCAAGATGGACAGTAATACAATTTTTAAACGAGCAGGAAATGAGAACACAAAAAAACATACTAAAGCACACAACAGATACAGAAACATACAGGAATTGGTGGCAAAAATAAAAATGAATTACACAGTAAAAAGCTCATGTTAAAGGCAATGGCATTGCTCTATAAAAACTGAATTTATGGGGGGTTTTTTCTTTTTAAACATAACAAGAGATGGTAACAATTCCAGGTTTAGACTTTCTTGCAGCCCATCCGAGCAAGCGGTGCATGAAGTCAAAAGGCTGATTTACCCAGCTCGGCTTCTTTTCTTTTCTTTCAGTAAATCGTGTGACTTTTCACATTTATAGAGACCATAGATCAGTGGTGGGGAAATCCTTGGAAACCCAGTAAATATGACCTTTTCCAAGGAATAAATGATTTAAGTAAAAGTAAAAACATTTCAGTTCTGTTTATTCTGTGCGGTTAATTACATTTGAAGTGCACAAAGCAGAAATGTGAATTTAAGACTGCATGCGTTTGCACTTGCTAATTGGGGGTAAAATAACATCTGCCCTCAATTCTAAAGCTGAAGCAACTATTTGTTTTGTTTAAGAATGAAATATAATACTAAAATATAAAAGAACACACTGTACAGACGGTGACACTCAAAATAAGCATAAAATAGATGCACTTTTTTACACAATTTTAGCGTCTATGTGCAAAATAAAACGCTGAATAACCAAAACATTTAATTTTAATTTCTACTGTGTACGGAGACAAACGTAGTCAAAAGTTAGAGACATGAGTCTGTACAAAAAGCGAGAAGAGGGTAAATTGTCTTGCAGCATGTAATAATAATAGTAATACATTTTATTTAGTACTTTATTAGTATTTAGTACTAGACCAAGTACTTTTCATTGCTAAATGCAATCTCAAAGTGCTAAATTTCTGTCAGTAGCTTTGGTCACAGCAAACAGCTCAACTTTTTTTTTTTACACTTCCTGTGTAAAATCTATGGATTGTCCCTTTTGCAGTAGAAGACGGAGCAATTCAAACTTTGTTTAAATTTTTTTTTTATGAAAACAGGAATATGCAGTTTGTAGAGTGTAACTGAGAACAGGTTGTAGTTTCAGGTAAAATCTACCTTAACTCCTGCTCAGTTATGGTAAACTGGTTGGTTATGGGTCCCCTGAATTAGTTTAATGTATTGTGTTGTACATGAGCATCCTGTTGCAAATACTGGTCACTTAATAGAAAATTAAATGAAAGATTGGGTTGCAGCTTCAAGCATTTAAGTAATTTTCACCAATAAAAAAAAGACAATTCATGTGCATGTGTCCCACAAATCAGGTGGGATTTGAATGTTTTTTTTAAAAGCAGTATACACAACTACACCATGCCCTTTCGTCTTCTGATTAAAAATTGTTGTATATCAGCTTCTAGGACCTTACTGTCAAGATACACATTGACATTAATGCAACTTCCAGTTATGTTCCTTTCAGCCCATTCTTTCATACATGCAAATTGTGCTTTGGTTATATGTATATCACCTAGACGAGCAATCATTAATTCTGCATCAACTATGTCCCATTAAAGCCTGACAACTTTAATGGCCAAATTACAGAATATAAGCTGGTCTAATGTCAGCTAGTAGGTTGTTTGGGTCTGCAAGGGCACAAAGCATAGAATCCTCCTGTCACACAGGATTTTGTCTCAATCATCCTGCTGTATCTTTTAAGGATCTATTGGTTTATTACACTTATTATTTATTCATTATTGTTCATTTCCACCAGTCATATTTCTCCATAAAACCAAATTATGTGATCTTTCACTCTGCTAATGATGATCAGAATGCTTATGGAAACATTCTTTGTTTTATGATGTGCAATGTGTTTTGATCACAGTAAAGTATAAGTGTCAATTTCAGGAGTTTACAGGCTTTCAAACTCTTAAGCCAAGTTTGATGTTGAGATAGAAGTAAATTTCAAATGAATCAATGGAATAACAGTCAAGTGTAACAAACACTTTTATTGTTGCCAACGTCAGTGGTTTAAGACCAGTCAGAAGTGGCACCACCCCAGTCAGATGCCTGGGCAGTAGGAGCAGTGGACCAGTCCTCTGTGGCAGGCTGAGCGCTCCAGTCCTCTGCAGGGGGAAAATAAGAACTTTAGTTAATACAGCTTATGATTAGATAATTTGTATTCATGTAGACTCATCAGAAAGAACTGTACCTGTCTTGACAGCAGGGGCAGCAGCTGTAACAAAGACACAAGAAATGTTTAAACAGCAGTTCATTGCCAAAACATTGGTGACCCAAATCCTGCTTTACAATGTTTGGATACAAGTTGATTAAAACAGACTAGTGAACTTACGTGCAGGGAACTGCTGGATGGGCACAGACGGCACAGCAACGCCCTCGGACCAGTCGGCTACCTCAGGCTGAGTGAACTCCGCTGCAGGGGCGGTCCATTCACCCTGGAACTCCTCCTTTACAACGGCCTTCTCAGCCAAAGCCTGCTCCTCCTTCTCAATCTGCAGTGAAAATATGGAGCATTACAGTGTGCAACCAGACATGTGTGACCTCAATACAGCAACATCAAGTTACTGTCAATTTGACATGGCATGTCAAATTTATCTCACCTCCTCAGGGTCCCTGTAGAAGTATAGATCAGGCATGACCTCCCATGGGTGCTCCCTGGAGATGGTTCCCCTCATCCTGAGAACCTCCCTGGCCAGCATCCACCACATCAGACCCACAGAGTGGTTACCCTGTAACACCATGAAAACACTGGTTAAAAAGCTGCCATCGCATTATGCCTCGATCATTTCATGTCCATAAAGTACACCTTTTGTTGCAAGACCTCGACCCATTTCCCTCCGTGGTTCAGAAAGGGTGGGTCAAAGGCCAAGCATATTTCTTTGGCACACATCCTACACCCAGCACTGCACAGACAGGATAGCACCGGGCTCTAACAGTGTGCGGAGTGAAAGGATTGGGTGGTTACAGGTTTTGTTCCGCTGATCTCACCTTGTTGTTACAGGGGATGGCAATGTCCACGTATCTCAGTGGGGAGTCTGTGTTGCACAGGGCAATGGTGGGAATGTTGACGTAGGAAGCCTCAGTCAGTGGCTGATGGTCAGCGCGAGGGTCTGTCACAATCAGCAGGCGGGGCTCCCTGAAAGCAGCCTGGATCTGATTGGTGAATGTACCAGGGGTGAAACGGCCATGGAAGGTGGTGGCACCGGTGGCAGAGGCGAACTTCAGCACCGCTCTCTTGAAGTGTACAGAGAAGAAGGAGGTTACACTCAAAAATCTCACTTAAAATCTAATGCTCACTTTCATTCAACAAATTTTACTGTGGCTCAGGTCACTATCAAACTCCAGTCATGGGACACGCGTCCTAATGGTGTTAGCGAAAACCCGGCCAGCTTACTCTTGCACTCTTCCGACACCTGAACACCGACGTCGGTGCCCGGCTTTAACAGAGCGCGTGTTATGGATCACGTTTGTGATGTGATTTACAGGTAGTCTTCCACTTTACCTGTCCGGTGTTCCTGGAGGAGATGACGCACACATCAGCTGGGTTCTCAATGGCAACAATGGCCCTGGCCGCCAGCAGCAGCTTCTCCCAGGTCTTCTTCAGGTTAATGATGTACACACCTGGAGATTTGGGGGGGAAGCACAGTAAAAGAATTACTATACTATTCTGGAAAAAAACAAAAACCCTGAGTGACTTCAACACCACAGTGAAGGCGCTCACCGTCGCTTTTCCTCTTGTAGACATACTGCTCCACCTGGAAGTCCAAGTTGGTGCCTCCCAGGTGGGTTCCTGCGGCCAGGAACTTCAGCACATCCTCCTCCTTCATTTGAAGGACATCCAGACCTCCGGACATCGTGACCGCTTTCCCTGCGTTACGAGTGAGTTGGGAGAGCTGAGGGAGGACAACAAAAAAAAAGGAAAACGTCACTCAATCAGATCAGGTTAGTTTCACATTGTTAACTTATAGTGAACAATCGGTTGTAATTAAAGACTGAGATTGAGGGCCTTACTCAATGCATCAAACTATTTGCATGTCACAAATCGAACAAATGTATTTTTGTAAGAGATCAACATGTTGAGGAAAGCCGGGCTTCGTGGTTGATGTGAAACCTGGAGCGGTTGAGGCTTCGGCGTCTCGATCAATGGCGAAACGAGCATTAACTCAGGCGCCCGGCTACGCAATGGCCTAAAAAGCGTGAAATCCTCACCGGTGCATAAAATGTGCACACGGCGATTCTGTTATACTCCCGTGATGAATATGTTTATCATCATATTTCGCTTGGCTAAGCCGCGACTCCGAAGTATTTGTCGCTCGGCACGAGGGACGGCGAGACGAGCGCGTGGCAGCAGCTAGCATGTTAGCTACGGACGTTAGCAGAGTATTAAACGGTAAAAGCAGCCGTTGGAGACGCGACAGGTTTGATTACTACCGTCCTGCTATTAGATTACCCAGCAACAACACACTTCCTTTGCGTCCCGGGGGCATTTTAAGGCGTTCAGAGCTAAATTTGTACAAGTTGAATCTCACCACGAAACAACGCCGTATGGAAGTCTGACCAGACGACGGAAAAAGAGGGCGCTGGAGGGAAATGACGTGGTATTTATACCAAATTTCCAAGCGTGTGATTGGTCGCTTATTGTGAATCATGGGTTGCCGCAGTACTGCAGTGTGGCCGCTAGGCGGATGTGTCCCGCGGGAGGGATAGGTATGCCATATTAAGACAATGGAGATGGAAAGACCATATTAAGACAACGCCGAGACGGCACGGCTCCTCGGCGGAAAACTGACATGTGTTGCAACCGTGTTTGCCTGAGATAAAGAGTTCCAGGCAGAGGGATCACAATGTGTACACGCATTACACAACGAGTTGATGAATTATTTCAATGGAACGTGTCCTTAGTGCAGAAAGCCGTGTATGATATATCCTCAAATCCTGTCAGGACACTACAGGCCCTAATAACAGGAGACTGGACAGACACAGGCAGATGACTTAGGTTAGCTGCAAATGATGGTGTGCTCATTCAAAACTTGGGGTTTTGGGTGAAAGTCAAGGACATTAGAGTCCATGGATTACAAATAAGGTCAAAAAGTGGAGTGGGGCATGTGTCCCATGAGGGGCTGACATGTGTTGGAGTTGTTTTTTTGGGAATAGTGCTGGAAATACAAAACAGAGTCTGTTGGCCTTGTGTGTCACCCTGAGCGCTTCGTAGTCATTTTATCATTTCCTCTGTCAGAGACACGGGCAATCAGAATTTTTTCTTTTTAAACTTACAGACATCTCATCTCAGAAATCTCATTTAAAATGATTCTTCAGTCAACAGTGTAAAAAAGGCATTGGATGTGACACAGTGGTGCACGGCCCGTTGAAACGTGTCACAGAAACAAGGGCCACTGTCCTGTATGTTCTTCAGACTGCACATACACTTTTTTAACAATGTATAAACTTTAGTAAACATTGATTTCCCCTACGTTAGATGAATAATTAACGTGTGTCTATTTCAGCAGACAGATAATCAGATAATCAGTTTAATTTCTCACTTCAGCCTGACCCTCCGGTGTGCCTTGTCCTTATTTCCTATTTGCTGTAATATCACCACTCCCCCTCTGCCGCTTATCTCTGTCTAACAGCGCCGTGACAAGTCTTTGGCCTCTGTGTTCTGCAGCAATATGCTGAGCAGTTTTTGGGAAATAACTTATTTTTATGAGCGGTAATCCGTCTCGCCACTGCTGTCTGACCAATATATAATGAATAGAAAAAGGAAAGAAAAAAAGGGATTCATGGGATATAGTTGCCATGTATCCATGACATCATTTCAGAGGTAAGCCATTGAAAAAAAAATGGACAAAAAAAAGAATTTAGTCAAGATTCATGTTCCACACAGATATATTGTGCATCATTTTTTATTTTATCTTTCAAAAGATCATATATCAAAGCAAAAAAATGTATATTTCAAGGCAGATTAATGTACCGCGAAGCACGTTTTATTTCACAAAAAAATATATCGGGATATAAATAACACTGTGTTATAAGAAAGGCAGCCTCTCCAGGTTCCACACAAAGAACTGCAGAGGTTAAAGTGCATTACAGACGTCTGAGCTGAATCTGGGACACCGTCCTGATGACTGCAGTCTTTTTGAAATCACATGGATACGACTGTGAAAAAAATAGTCACAGGGATTCACCCAGCATGTAGTGTCAGTGACGATCTAAATACTCATAGTGCGATAGAAAATCATTAGTGTGTCAGTATTATTTTCTTAAATGTCCCATTGCACAGTCCAAAAGTTGGATTCTTGAACTTCAGCCATAACCCAGTGCAACTCTTCAAAGAGAAAACTCTTTGCAATGCACGTTCGCTCATTTAGACAAGTGTACGCGCTCTTTGCTCACCAGTCAGCAGCTTGGAAAATTTTTAAGTCCTCGAATGCCTTTGACGCTCTTACGAGCAACTCCACTGCAGCAGTGCCTTCCTCCCCACATATTGCCGCCGTCATACAGTGCCTTGACTTTAATTTCTTCTTTCTTTCGCTCATCACCGTTTCCCCTCAGGACTTCAGTCCGACGTGTGCCATCATATTCTCATACACCGTCCATGTCATGGCGGCCATCATGGTCCTCCTCAGTGACCGAGGAACTGCCCCTCTGAAGAAGCCCTGGATCCCGTGTTCCTGAGAGCGCGGACAAGCACGGGGGTCAGATTTGATCTTTAAATGATTCATGCAGCTCTGTGCTTCAACTCAAAAGAAACTGAAATTGCGACTAGCAAGATAACAAAAAGCATCAAAAGTTTCTGAGCCGACAATCTGAGTGAAAGGGGAGCGAGACAGTTACCACATAGATGCATCTGATAGCCTCTGTCGTTCTCAGCTGCGGATTCACTTGGACCTGTGTCTTGACCACGTCGGCAGGCTGAGTGATCACGGAGGCCAACACACCCGCGAGGATCCCGCAGCCGAAGTGAGCCAGGGCAGCCGACGGAGAATCGCCGATTTCTTAAAGTAAGACGGGCAGTGGGTTCATTCAAAAAGTACATTAAAGACAGTTACCTCTTTAGCAGCTTTAAAAGGTAAATATTATTCAAGCACCTTTTTACACCAAGTCATTATGCACCTCTCTCTCTCTCTCTCTCTGGGCCGATACTCACCTTTAGGCAGCGAGGCCTTGGTCTGGCTGTAGAACATGACGTAGATGCCAGAGAAGGGAACGTCTCTGAGGAGCGTTGCCGTGACGCCAGAGAACAGAGCGGCAGGTCCCTCAGTCTGACACACACTGCGCAGAGCCCCGACCACACTCCTGTAACCGTACCTGCCACACTGACACACAACCATACACATATTTAAAATAAAGACAACACCAAGATAAAACCACGTCAAACAAAGCCCTCCTGAATGTGAGAGGTATAAAAAATCATGGCATTCTGATGTTTGTCTCCTTTTTGATCTTTATACTCATTTACAACAACAAAAAATGTAATAAGACAAACTAATAGATGCCTTCTATCTTTTGTCTGTGCACGCAGTTTCGTGGATATCAATTGGATCCTAGTGGGTTAAACAAAGACTGCCGATAAGCTCAGCTAATTTGAAAACAATAAATTCAAAAAAAGTTTTATAAGAATTCATTTTAAAGTTGAATTCACATATTCAGTCAGTAAAAACACAGTCATCATATGGTTGAGGTCAGCCCTGTGATGGCCACACACACACTTGTTATAATATCAGAGTTTCTGCTATATAACTGGAAAACATATATTTTAAACTTATTTCTTATGATTTGTGGCTGATCAAGTGTTTTAAGGCCCTGCTCAGAGTCTCTTAATATTGTGTATGAGCTGATACCGAGTTCAATCCCATACTAAACTTACTTCACGTAGGTGTTGATGAAAGTGCCTGTGTATCTGACACAGTAAAGTAACACAGCCGTAGACTGGTTAATCTAACACACCTTGGTTATATAAGCTTTTTGCTCCAAAAACTGGAGGTCATGGCCCGTTATCTTAATTTATTTTTTATGATACGAATGAAAGTTCACTTTGGAGAACCCCGTCCCTGACAGTGACGTTAAGGGAAACGCTGAGACATCTCACTCTGTTGGATTTGTTGGAGCAGCAGAAAAACCCAGTTGATTTCTGTTTGTACAGGTCTGTTAGAGAGTGGTGGTTCTTCTCTCAAAACTTATCTTTACAGATGGTCTTGTTCCAAATCAGCTAACACCGCCTAATGCAAAAATGAGGTGTTAAATAACAACCAACTTGAGTTCACCTGACCGAGCTATGGAGGCACATCTGACCAAAGAAAGTTACAAACTGCAGGTTTAAGTCACGGTACTGTTTTTTTAGGGATAAAACAAAGAAGGTGCCGAACACACACACGCAGGCCTGTGCTTACTTCAAAGCGCGTCTTGATGACAGTGACTGGCAGCATGAAGACCCCTGCCACCGTCCGGGCCCCTCCTCCCAGCAGCACGGCCCCCATGGCCCCCGGAGTGCTGTCCTGGAAGAAGTGCTGCTTCAGAGAGTAGTAGGTGCTGAAGTAGAGCCCCACACCCGGGATGGTCCGAGCAAAGGACTGGAAGATCAAATGCACGAGAGAGCAGAGTCAGAAAAGGGGGAACATCTGAGGCAGGTTTGATTTGTTGAAGACTTTCAATTAGAGGGGTGGATGGAGAAAATGTGTGGTTGCGAGTAGCCAGGTGGGATTCTAACCGGTGAAACTCCTTTCCACAGTCCCAGCAGCCTCTCTGTCCGCACCACGCTCATCAGCATGGTCACCATCCCCACTCTGCCCGAACTGAAAGAGCAACACTCAGATGAGCCGACGGGAAGGTGACCGATGGTAAATGATCAGCACCGCTCGCATGCGGGACCCATGTGCTTGCATGCGTGATGATGCAAGGTTTAGCTGAGTCCAAACTTACGGTTGTGTTTCGTCCAGTCAATAAGGCAATTTTTGGAGATAACTGCGTACGCGTGTTTAAGTGTGTCAGTGTACACAGACTCACCCGGGCTGCCTGCCGCTCTGCAGCGTCTGCAGACGGGTCTTGACCAGGTCAAGGGGCTGGAAGAGCAGCGTGGAGCAGGTCCCACTGAAGGAGCCACACATGAAGGCTTTGATGGCTGGGTGAGCCTGGGGAGGGCATCATAAACAGACACAAAGGGAGTGAAGAAGCATGGAGCACCCTTCGAGAGCTGCATCAGGTAATCGATTTAATCGATTAGTAATCGAATAATAAATCTAATCGCCAACTATTTTGATAGTCGATTAATCGGTTCAAGACTTCAAAAAGTCTCAATTGTCTGATTTCAGCTTCTTCAATGTGAATATTTTCTGGTTTCTTTGAAGATATTTTGATGTGTGGACAAAACAAAACATCATGTTGGAGTTTGGGTTAACACGATCGACTTTGTTCACAATTTTATGACATTTTATGAACCAAAAAACGAATCGAGAAAATAATCTACAGATTAATCGATGATGAAAATAACCGTCAGCTGCAGCCCTACATCGTTCCCTTTAATATGTCTCGTCAGGAAAGAGGGGGTATAAAAGGGCATAAAAGGGCAAGCGGTGTGACACAAAGATGTCAGGATTCTCTGACCTCGAGCTAGTTATGTAACGAGGTTGTTCCCCCTGCTCAGACCATATAAGGATGAAAAGAAGAAAAACCTCTACTGACTTATATCAGGTAAAAAAAAAAAATAACATTAAGAATAAAAAACTCACCAGTGAAAACTCCATAGTTCTTCAGAAGATGCTTGAGTTATTTATTTTTTCCAACACACTCTGTTTGTCCTCCCCGTCAGTCCTGTCACTCGGCTGCGGTCCACTCTCAGATGTTGCGAAGGCAAATCACAGCTACAGGGACGAGAAATGAATTAGTGACAAACTGCTCATGGAGAATCCTCTCCAGATGATGTGCACTGTCCTGCTGTCTGTGGCAGGCTGCTACTGATGACACACACTCACTCACTCACTCACTCACACACTCACACTCACACACACACACACACACACACACACACACACACACACACACACACACACACTAATATACAGACCACCTGACTGAAACTGTGCTTCCCATTTGCAACCACCTGACTCGACACGCCGCTTTTCATTAACTGACCACAGATCATCCTGCCGAATATTAAGGTGGATTGGGCGTTTGTCGTCCCCACTGCATGTTTTCACGTGAGTGTGAACACATGATGAACTAATGCAGCGTGTGTGTGTGTGTGTGTGTGTGTGTGTGTGTACTTGGCTTTCTATAATTGTTAGATACAATTTTGATTCGAAACCATCGTTGTGAGGACATTTTTACCGGTTCTCACAACATTAGAGGGCTGTTCCAGGGTTAAGACTTGGTAAAGGTTAAAGGTTAGGATTAGGGTTAAGTATGTATGTAGTTGTGATGGTGAAGGTCAGGGTAAGGGGCGAGGGAATGCATTATGTCATTGGAGGCCGTCACAACTGTAGTCACACAAGAGAAAGTGTGTGTGTGTGTGTGTGTGTGTGTGTGTGTGTGTGTCCCACATCTGCAGGTTTGGCTACAGTATGTCTCCCTGCAGAGACGACAGTGACGACACCTTCTCCCTCTTTCAACGAAAGAGAGTAGTTATAATATAAAACATGATCAACAGACCGACTGCATCACCTTGGCAAACCAATGACTCCATCGAGATTTGACAGTTTAAACGGACAGATTCAGCTCAAACATCATTACGCTGTATGATCTTGACATCGTGGTATTATGTGGAGATACTGAAGTTGTTACACTGTGTCACGTCAACGTGTGGTGCAAAATCACATCAATTCATATATAGTAAAACACAAATCTTGAGGGTGTGTTCCGCCTTACATTCAGTGCAGCTTGGGGAGGGTGTTGCGGAGACTGATCGCACAAGTCCGAAGCCATTAAACGAACAGACGGTACATCCGGTCGGTAGGAGACGGTAAACGATAATTAAAACAATATTAAAATAAATTAAATGCCTGACAGGTCTCCGGTGATTTAAGAGGCGGTCTTCTTCTTCCTCCTATAACCGGGCAGCCGGTCCTCGCCTTAATATTAGGCTGCAGTGAAGTTCACTCCGGAAAAACAAAACGGCAACGAGTTTAAAACAACAAATCGTTCAGACCGAGGAGAGATGAGCACGGACCGCAGCTCTGTGCAGCGACACGAGAACCGTCCTTCTCTCCAGTGAAACTTTCCACCGGCCGGTTCCTGTTCGACGACGCAGCCCCGCCCACACAGACAGCAGCAGCTCGATTCCGATTGGTTAACCAGCGCCGTGACCGTGACGCGACAATCCAAAAACGGAACTACACTTCACAAAAAGTGCGTGAGAGGTTCAATGACCACAATCCAAAAATCAGCCCGCGCCTTCTCAGTTTCAGTAAAACAAACGTGTGCGTCGTGGGGCAGCAACACTGTACCTGTACCCACAACTTGAAGGTGTACTCACTGTATCTCTCTTTTTATTTAAATGTCTTTCTCATAAAAAAGGTTTATATTTCGAACAAGATAGACAGTTTCTAATAAACTATATTCAGTGATGGAACACAAATGTACCATATTCTCACATCCAATATGAATTCATGAAACAGTATGTTTGTATTGTATTTAAGCAAAAAAGCAGTCACAGTTCACATTGATACCTTTACTATATACAATTGTATTACTGTTATAATGTTTTATGTGTATGCAGCATTTCGATAAGTAGTTGTTCGAGCTGGAAATAATTTAACATTTCCACACTGCTGTTCAGATCATTCATAGGATTACAGCATATTTTTAAGCTCATTTATTTTCTTTAAATAAACATTTATAATATTGAAAATGCCACTATAGATGTCGAGTAGTAGAGTAAAAAGTATAATATTCCTCTGACTTGCAGTTTCTAAAGTTTTTAGAACCAGAAGAATAGAAAAAAAAAGTAAAAGTACTGGTCCTTGGTAGCTGTATTTTTTGTAAATATATATTCATTTACTCTCCACCACTGACTATTAAATACCACTTAGTTCTGTTAATAAAAACTGAAATATTTACAGCTTCCAGTTTCAATTATGTCCAAGTCATCGTTGCTTGTCATGTCATAACTATGTTCTGTTGAAAATCTGCACTAAAACAGAAACATGACAATACGAGTGATACGAAAGTTTTCAGTTTTCGTCATCATTGTTTACAATGTTTTACTCTATGGTGAAAACCGGTTCGGACCTGTTCATGGATAACCCTGACTGCCCCCTGCTGGCGACTGTGTATCATAAACAACAACTTTGCCTGTGAGGAGTCAAACCTGACCTAACCCATCTCCTAACCTCTGATCTCTCCAGTTAGAACATCTGAAAATAAAAAAATATGAAATAAAGACACAGGTGGTGAACATGTAGCAGTTTAGGAAGCCTCTTTAATTGCAATAATACCAACATACATGATACCACAACATGATTTCCATTCCAGAGGTGCAGTCAGACCAACATTACAAAATCATTGAGGAGAGGCAGTTTTTCCTCTTTTTTTTTTTGTTAAGATTTCCTTTGTCTTTAAGTGCGAAAGATGTGATCCTTTTAATTGTGAACCGTTTCCTCTCACTTCCCAGCAGTGTGAGCCAAAGCCGCCCATGGGCACAGCCTGTGAGGGGGTTTGCATCTTTTTAGAACTGTTCACTTGGTACGTCTACTCGATGCGGGCCACATTATCAACTCCCCATGTTTGAATGAAGCCCTATAGGCCAGTTATTGTATAGTGTACATCGATTCGAAGTTCCTCTGTACGGTCCTACATCCTGAATCTGCCTTTTGTTTGGAACGACCTGGGCCCATCCTCCCTCAACAAGCTGTGCCCTGAGAATACAGTGTGTTCTGTGAGACGTAAACTACCCCCCCCACCACCCCATTAAACTTTACCCTGAACATTAACGAAAAAACACTGATAGTGATAAACATAAAAATCAATACATGTCCAGGAAGAAGCCAACAACCCTGCCCAGTAGAAATTCTGCTGCTTTTAAGGCCTTTAGTGTGAGTTGGCAGCATGTGCGCCTGCTGCATGAGCGTGTGTACAGTCTTTTCGAAAACTTCCCAAGCTTCTCCCTCACTGTTTCAATTAAAGACACAAATGCAGTGGTTTATGATGTCGAGGCTAAAAGTGTTTTTTTTTAGTTTTTTTCACATCTGTGCAAAATTAAGATCTTTCAGCACAGTCGCCGTCAAATGCCTTCAGAATGAGTTTCCAATTGTTACCTGAAATCTGCCTCAAATTTACTACATGAATTGTGTGTATCAGATTATTAAGCCCAAAAGCGTAGTCTCGAGTGCTAACTGCAGCTAAATCAATAGAATACATTTCAGCATATAAACCTTCATTATAAACTGAGGCGAGAGCGCAAGCGTAATAAACATGAAGCACTTCCATTCTTAACCATTATAAAAACTTCTGCATAAAATACAATTCTATAGTTCGAGATATTACTTTGGTCCCCTTCCAATAATCGGTCTTCATTCATGTATACTTCTTTGTTTGCTCGTTCTTCAATTAGAAAAATAGATCCTAAATCAGGACTATCCTCACTGGAATGTTTCCTTATAAAAATATCGCTTTCTTTTTTTGTTTTTCCCAGAGAATGAAAAATGATGCAAAAGAACAATTTGGCCCAAAAAAATAATGCATGTGTTTGTCAGCATGTGATTGTCCGAGTTTACTGGCATCTGCATGTGTGTTAAGAATGTGTAGATTGTCAATGTTAAAGATGATCGGACGTTTGTGTGTGTGTTTGTTTGCACTCCTCTCTGTTCAGCAGGTACAGTGATGTGTGCTCATGTGTGTATTTGGGTCTGTCTATTTACGATGCAGTTCTAAGAAGTCAAGTTGCGCGGTGGATGTTCATTCGGGTTTGGGCTCGGACGTCTCGGTCTTGGGCTCGCTCTCCTCGTCACTCTCAATGCCGGCGCGGGGAACAGTGCGGCGCACGGTGAAGGGGAGATCGCGCCTGAAACGGAGAGGAAAATAAAGTGAGCGGACGAGGCCTGAGATAATATCTTGGCACTTCTTACAGTAAAAAGCCATTTTAAATGATGTCCCACACTTCCAACAGATCTACGCCTCTAAAGTCGCGTTGCCCACACCTGAGCTTGTTCTTGAGGGTGGTGACTTCACGGTTCATGGCGTCTGCCGACTCGGTGGCATCCTCAAGCTCCCTCTGCAGTTTCCTTCGGCTGGCGTTGGCTCTCTGAGCCTCTTCCTCAGCCTCCTCCAGCTGACGCTTCAGCTGCTTCATACGAGAGTTCAACTTGTCGACCTGAGAAGAAAAAAAGTACCATTCTCATAGACATAGGCTTCAAAGATGCAAAAGCTGATATTCATAATATAAGATACGTTTTTCCAGCTGTCTACCACTTTATGACAGGGTTTTAATCACGACTTTTTTGGATTTGGAAAATATTGACATTACACCAATAATAAAACAATCAAGGCAATCAGAACACAGACAACGTTGAGCTGGGATGATTAGGAGTTTGACCACTGTGATAGAAATCCTCTGACCTGGTCCTTGTACTGCTCGGTGTTGCGTCTCTCGTCATCCACCTGAAGGATGACTTCCTTCAATTTTTTCTCTGTGCGTCTCACAAGTTTGGTGGCACCCTGCCTCTCCCTGAGTCAAGAGTACAGCACCGATCAGGCTAAAGACCCAACAAAATACAACACATTGCTGGCCAGTGGTGGAGGAAGTACTTAGATCCCTAACAGAAATAAAAGTAGCACTTCAAATATAAAAACACTCCTTTCATCATATGTTTTTGATTTGTAAAAACTTCCACCACTGGTGAACAATGACACTTTTCCACGCATTCATTATAAAAGCATGTCTTTTAGTGATTGAAGTCTATATAATCTCTCAGTTCCACGGCTGAGGCCTTCACCTGGTCTCCATGTCCAGCTGTTCCTCCAGCGCGGCGATCTTTGCCTCCAGGGCGGACAAGTTGGCCTTGTACTTGGACTTGACCGTTCCCTCCAGCTCCTGCAGCTTCAGTTTCAGATCCTTGTTCTGGCGCTCCAGCTGGGAACGGGCACCTTCCACACGCTGGCAGGTGCTGCGCTCGGCCGTCAGCTCCACATTCATCTGGTCGGACTAAACAAGCGGAACGGGGACTCTTCAGTTTTGGCTCATCTTAACTTCTTAAACGAGGCATTTCACACGGAACAGCTCATAAAAACCTGTGCTGATGATGTGTATAACACAAGCTTACAGACCTGCAGCATTGCCTTCTTCAGCCTGTCGTTGGTCAGCTCAGTGTTGCACTGCTCCTCCTCCAGCTCCTCCTCCAGCTGAGCAATACGAGCCTCCAGCCGTCTCCTCTCCTCTGCGACCTGAGCACTGAGAGGCAGACGGAAGATGGGTGGGTGAATTATCATGTAATGCACACACCTGGTCATTTTTACTGAGAATGAAAGGAGTTCTTACTTCTTGGTGGCCTGGTTATTGATCTCATCCTGCAGCTCATCTCTCTCCTGCATGGCCTGTCGCCTCACTCGCTCTGCAGCTGCCAGCTCCTGCAAAGCACCACAGAGAGGCTCATTTAGTTGTGACACAGTTTCATTGAAAGCATAAAGAGTTTAGGTTTGCTACAAGAAAGAGAGGAGTATAGAAGAGAAGGCGGAAGAGGTGTATGTGCCAACCTCATGCATCTGGATCATCTCAGCCTCCATGCCCTTCAGCTTCTTCTCAGTCTCCTTGCTCTGGGCAAGGATCTCCTCCCTGGACATGCGAGTGTCCTCCAGCTCCCGGCAAAGATCCTTCATCTGGGCCTGAGGAGGAGAAAACGGTCAGAAAGACTGAGTCAGACTGGGAGCAATCCACATTCTAAATATTACAGAGTAGATGTGGATGGTTGATGAACTCACTTGGAGTTTCTTCAGCTGCTTCAGGGCCTCGTCGCGGCTCTTGTTGGCCATGTCGATGCCGGCCTCCAGCTCCTTCAGGTCCAGCTCCAGCTTTTTGCGAGAGGCCACGGCTGCAGAACGCTGCTTCCGTTCGTCCTCCAGCTCCAGCTCCATCTCACGCACCTGACGGAGGCACAACTCATTTTAGCCATGTGCCACACTAAGACAGACCGGGAAGCGATTTCCCACAGGAAGCAGACAACAGTTACCATGTATCTGAGTGGGTTCAATCTATAACCCATCGGTACCTGTTTGACCAGAGATCTCTTCTTCTCCTCGCCCATCTCATCGCGTCCTGCCAAGTCTCTGTCATACTGGGCCTTCATTGCCTGCATGTTGACCTCCAGACGCAGCTTGGCGTCCTCTGTGGCCTGCAGCTCGTCCTCCAGCTCCTCCAGCTGAGTCTTCATCTCTTCCAGCTGCTGCTCCATCGCACGTTTAGACTTCTCCAGCTCGTGGACCTGAATGGGATGGGAGGTTGTAATGAGCACAATGGTATTATAACCAGACCACACAGGCACAAACACACCTGCAAAAACATTTTCCTGACTTACATTCTTGCCGGCATCATCCTTGGAGGATACCAGGTCCTCCATTTCAGCCCGCAACAGTTTGTTGTTGCGGTCCAGTTCTTCCTTAATGTCCATCAGAGAGTCCAGCTCACGGGTTAAAGCCAGCGCTCGGGTGTCCTTCTCACGGGCCTCGGCTTCAGCTCGGTCGCGCTCCTCTGCGTAGCGGGCGGAGATGTTCTTCTCCTCTGCCAGCATCTAGAGAAAGTCAGGGCGAAGCGTTGAAGGTTTGCGACGCTCAAATGAAGACATACATGTGATATTACTTCCCTCAGATCCTATTCCTGAAATGGGTTAATCACAAAAAATTGATACCAAAATATATAACACCGCATTAACAGTCTGACCTGGTCAAACTTCTTCTGCTTCTTCTCCAGGTTAGAGACGATCTGTCGGAGGTGGTCCTGATCGACCAGCAGGTCGTCCAACTCTTGCTGGATACGCGTCTTGGTTTTGTCCAACTTGTCGAAGGCAGCACATTTCTCCTCCAGCCGCTGGCCTGTTGCCTCCAGGTCCCTCTGCATCTTCTTCTTTCCCTCCTCAGCCGTCTCCAGACACCCTGCATCCTGCTCCACCCTCTTCTTCATTTCGGCAAGCTGTATGGAAAGAGCTGGTGTCACTCGAACACTGGGAGGTGGATGTGCTTCAAAAATTAAGTCTTTAGTAGAAGCCACGGCATGTTTCTGAGCTCCTGGCCTGAATCAGCATATCTGAGGGACATATTCATGTTTTACCTGCGCCTGCACAGTCTGAAGCTGCTTCTCCACGTTCTTCTTGGCAGACTCTTCCTCCTCCAGCTGTTCTTTCAGGTTGTTCTGTTCATCCTCGAGCTGGCGCATACGTGTGCCCAGTGACAGTTTCTGGCGCGTCTCTTCCTGGAGCAGTTCCTGTTGTAAACATGAACATATAAAAGCTGAATAATAAGAAAGAGGTAATTTTATTAAAAGCGTTTCAAACCTATGTTCCGGTACTCTTCTTGTATTTTATCTTGTTTACCTTCTTATTTCATTTCTCCCAGGGGATCAATCAAAGGTACATCTTCACTTATGTTATCCCAAACTCCTCAAGGATTAAGGAGTAACTCATTTATTTGTTACATCTATGATTACACAGCAGGGTATAAACATTCTGTGTGTGTGTGTGTGTGAATACCTGAACATCCTGCAGCTGGGACTCCACAGCTGAGCAGTCTTTGGTTGCTTTGATGGATTTTCCCTCCACCTCACTCAGCACGCTGTTGACAATATCCAGTTCAGCCTGTGGACGAAGGACAACAAATGAACCACTGAACAGAAGGAAAAAAAGTAATCTAATATCTGGTACATTCTATACATATTGATAAATACTAAATCAAATTCTCCACCAACTAAGTCAAAGAGCTGTACCTGCAGTTTTGAGAGTTTCTCAGCCTGCTCCAGCCGCTGGCGCTCGCTCTCTGAATGTTTGAGCTGCAGCTCCTGAACCTGGACTTCAGCCTTCTTCCTACGGTGCTCGGAATCACCTTTGCCCTGCATCAGCGTCTGCATCTCAATCGCCAGCTCGTTCCTCTCTGACTCCAGGGCTTGCTTGGCCTTCTCCATTGAAACTTTGTTCTGAAGGGATGGTCAAAAATACGAGTGGTTCGCTGAAGTCATGTACATTGAGGAGAAAAGAAAATCCTTGAGTGGATAGAGGCTCAGAAAAGAGTTTATTTACCCTCTTAGCCTGTTCCAGCTGCTCATTGAGCTCATCGAAGGCCTGGCCGTGTTTGTGTCTTATCTCAGCCAGCTGCTGTTCGTGGACTTTGGCCTCTTCATCCAGAGTCTTTTTAAGATGTGTCACCTCTGTCTCACGCTTGGACCTGAGGAGGCAGAGCAGATGTTTATCCGCTTGTGTCAAGATGTACAACAGACATTAACATCATGGAACAGGAGGATAGATAGAATATATTAATGGTTATAATATTATATATAATATTTGACTGTTGTAGCTATCCCAGGACCAATATGTCTACCTCAGTTCTTGCTGGGCAGCAGTGGAGTCCAGAGTGTCCTCTAACTCGGTCTTGAGGGCCTCCAGCTCTTCTCCCAGGTCCCGGCGGTGTTTCTCTGCCTTGGCGCGGGCCTGCCTCTCCAGCTCCAGATCCTCCTGCAGCTCAGAGAGCTGAGCCTCCAACTCACGGATCTTTTTCTGGGCCAGGTTCTTCTGCGCTGCCTCCTCCTCAATCCTTAAAGGGAGGAATAGGTCGGCAGAAATTAAGAAACAGAACAGGAGCTGAGGAATCTTTATCAAATCCATCTATCATCTGTTCAAATAAAATGGCCTGATTACTGCTACTGGCAAATTGACCAAAGGTATAGAGCGACAAAAAAAAACTATGAGCCAATAATGTTTAAACAGACCTGGCCAGAGCTGCCAGGAGCTCTTCCTCCTTTTTGGCTAGTTGTGCACGGAGCTCAGCAATCTGGGCCTGCAGCTCGGCAATCTGGTCGTGTATCTCAGTGACGTCGCCCTCAATTTTGCGTCGGTTCTTTTCAAGCTCCTGGCGCTGCTTCTCCTCCCTGCGCAGGCGGTCTGACAGAGGAAAAGAACAACTGTCAAATGTTAGGCAGGAAAAAAAGATGCTAAAAGTTGGAAGCTGTGATAACGTCTTGTTCTGATTAGACATTAGTGTCAACCATAATGCATGTTACTGTATGTCCCCCATCAGGCTCTCTTCTTACCCTCCAGGTCTGTTATCATGGCCTCGTGTTTGTTTTTGAGCTTCTGCAGGCTCTTGGATTTCTCCTCCTCCTCTGCCAGATTGGTGGTGAACTCAGAGATCCGCTCCTCCATCAACTTCTTTTCCTGTGTTGCCAAACATGGTAAACAACACATTTAGTGAGTGATGGCACAGTTTAATTAGTTATTATAAGGAACACAAGGCTCAGCCTTCTTCCTACGGTGTAGTAGTCATCACAAGTCTAATTAACAAATCACACAAAGATTCTAGTCGCTTTATTTCTAACCTTGTTTAGTTTGTTGTTCTGGTCGTCTAGAACCATGACCTCATCCTCGATCTTCTTCATCTTGGCCTCCAAGGTGACCTTCTCCAGCTGGAGCTTCTGTCTGGCCGCCTCCTCCTCATCCAGCTGCTGTTCCAGGTCCTGTGTACAGAGAAATGAGGGTAAGCTGGGAAATATCAAACAATAAGTTCCCTTCAAAGTGTTTACAGTGCGTATGTATCAAAATAATGGGTGGAGAGCGAGTCAACGTTCTCTACTTACTCCAATGTTTTGCTGCATCTTCTTTTTCTCTGATGTCAGATGAGAGGCACGCTCTTCCTCCTCCTCCACACGGGCTTCCAGGTCGTGGAGGATCTCCTCCAGCTCCTGCTTCCTGGCAGCCAGGCGGGCTCTCATCTCCTCGGCCTCCGCACATAGTTCCGTTTCTGCTTGAAGCTGCTCCTGCAGGGCCATCTTCTCAGCACTCAGCTGCAGGCATAGTAAAAAGACGACTTTAACAAGGATAAACAGCACCTATGACATTCAAACAAAGCGCCCTCATTCATTTTCAACTAATATATTGTTGTGCTGTGTTTATTCTACATTTCATGTTACCTGCTGTTGTTTTTCCTCCATCTCCTGAAGCTGCTGCTCAGCATACAGATGCTTCTCCTTTACTTTAGTCAGCTCATCATCCTTGGCCTGCATCTCCTCCTCCTGTCTGCTGACTTGCAGCAGAGGCTTCACCTGAGGACAAAGTAGTGGGAAACAAGGGGAATTAGAAAAAACAAAGATAAAAAAGCAAGGTAAGCGAAATGTTGGCCGAGATGTAGGAGACCGAGGTTCACCTTGGTGAAGAGCCTCCACCACTGCCAGTTCCTGAGTTTGAGGTAGGCGGCACAGTTTCTTTGGATCACCTTCATTGCAGTCAGTTGCTGCTGTCTCTTGGCAAAAGCCCTGCAAGGCAATATTACAGTCACATCTCATATTACCAAACTTAAACCCTTATTATACAACAATAAATAAGTTATTTCCCTTTATTCAGTTGCTTATTAACACTTTTTTTAAAAGCATCTGAGCAATAAAGGCTGAGATCCTGAGAATTATCAAGTTCAAGTCTGGATGTTGAGCTTTTTGAAATGTTATCACTCAAATCATGCTCCTCATTGTTTTGTCAGGAGCTTCTGAACCTGATCCTGATACCAGTACAGTCAAAGTGTGTTGTGACCGTCTTTTCTTACTTGCGGGCCACGTAGCCTCGGCACCAGGCCTGGAAACTGATGATGATGTCTGTGATCTTCATGTCTCTCTCCTCCTCCAGGTGAGCGAGGACACCTGCTCGGAAGAAGACTTTACTCTGGCCGATCCGGTACAGGTTCGGATCCAGCTCCAGGCTTTTGATCTGACGGGACAGGAAGTGCAATGATCAATCACATTGTAGAGTTGATTTTTATATACAAATATATATATTTTTTATATATGTATTTTCTAGATATCGTGCAGCTCAGTAAGAATTTTGAGGACCCGTTACCATGAGAACACAGGCCTGCTTTCCATCCATGAAGCCCTTTGGGATGGCGTTGGGAGTGAGGATTTCATACCTGAGGGAGGGGCAGATGATGGTTTTTTCCACAGATGAAAAATAGCCCCTTGTGTGGCGCATTTACAGCAAAAAAATTAAATATTAAAATGCAATGGGAACAGTGTTGTTATTCTATTACCTCTGTCTAAATTCCTGGAATACGATGCGGTTGGGGAAACCCTGTCTGCAGATACGGATCCCCTCCAGCACACCATTACACCTCAGCTGGTCCAGAACCAGGTGGGGGTCCAGTTTACCAGCCTGTGGAAGGGGAACAGTTATTTTGGCAAAAGAGAGAAACAATTATCCTTTTTCAACAAATATTGTCCAGAAATTAGAGGAACTAAAACTCAGGAATTAAACTCCGGAACCCTTCTGCAAATTTCTGTTTGCAACCACTTCTGAGGATCAGCGGTAATGGATTTAAGCTGTAATGGATTTTGAAATGAAGGCAAAAATCAGGAAACTGAAGGATTTGTTTACGGTTGCCAGACTTGTGGCAAGAATTACTTGATGTAATTAAGGAATGAGTAGATTCTCAGAGGAAGTAATAAAGACTGAAAACTCCAAAGCACGATGTGCTGAATGACTGATGGTCATTTATTCCTGTGTTCGATTCATAACCGACATGTAATGTTCTCTCCTTCACTCACTTTTTTCTACTGCACTTTTCACTCTCTAGCTCCTTTCCCCTCAATCCGACTTCGCGCTCATCTCCACTTGCAACCATGCTTTGGACGGTGCCAACTGTCAATCACACTGTATCAACGCCCCAATGCATACGGTGCTTTATATGACTCCAACTGACACCACCATTTACAAAATGAACATCATGCTGTATTGAAAAGGACTTGAAACTAGAGATTGAGATCATAACTCCTCAAGATATGTTTACTCACGTAATAAATCAAGTGAGAAAAGTCATTTTCTCATAGACTTCTATAGAAACACTTATTTTTGCAACCAGTGAGTCACCCTCTGCTGGTCGTTCAAGAGAATACAGGTTTCAGGCACTTAAGCATTGCCTTCATTTTCCGGACACAGTGACTACATCCATTTTTCTATAGTCTATGACCCTAATTGAATGCCTGGGTAGTTCTTTGTTTTATGAATGAAGTTATAAATGCCATGGCATCTGTGTTTGACCAATCAGTGATGGTCACTCCTGCAAGGTTTTTTGTGCATTAGGAGGAACTAAATTAGTGCATGGTTCCTTTACAGATTTAGAGTTCCTCAAAAAGTCCCCCCGATAGGGCACTATTTCTCTGATACCTTTTTCTCATGGTTGGGGATGATGCAGCGCACAAAGTTTGGGTTGGTGTTCCTCAGAGTGGCCATGAGCTTGGACAGCTGCTCCTTGTACAGCTGGCCCACCGTGCGGAACATGCCCTTACGGGGCTTAAAGGCACCAGGCATCTCGGACATGCCGGACACCTTATCCAGACCCACAATGCGGTCCACTGAAAGAGGAATACAGAAGAGAGAAATGGAGAGGGGAAAGACATTATGCAACAACTCAGTGGGATTTAATTCAGTTATTCAAATATGTCACCGGGCAAGCTCAAACCAAATGCATGTCACAAGGAAGAATGAATATGAGCATTGTCTCTCCACTGTCTCTTGGTCAACACGCACCAGGAAAGAGTAGAGATGGGACCAGTGACACACCAAACAAACACCTAGTGAATGTGAAGGAAACAGAAATCCAGGAGGATGACAGAGGAGAGTCGCACAAATCCAGTGAAGAGTGGAAAGGTTACACACCATAACAAAACAAAATGTTCAGTGCAATGAGTGAAGTGGATTTGTCAACTGTTAACACTGGCAGTTTGTAGTTCTCTGGGAGAAACTGTGTGTTGGGTCTATTAAATATACGTGTGTGTGTGTGTGTGTGTGTGTGTGTGGCAACAAATGTTGGTGCTTGCTCTTTGTGGTGACCAAAAGAAAAAAAACAAACCAAACCCATGCAGTATATACCCATTGCTGCAGTACCCATGACCAACACCAGGAGTCCCCAAATAACACTATTACACAGAGGGAGAGAAGGAGAGTTCAATGACAGAGCAACAAGTGCCAACTGAGATGACCAGGAGATTTTGTTGCAGAACACAAGAGCTGGTTAAAGACAATGAAACAACAGACAAAATGTACTGGCATTTGTTTTTTCGGGGAAGATCTTTTTAGGAGAAAAGGGGGCAGAGAGGATTCACAGTGTAAATAAGCACATTTTAAAACAGACAACGGGGGAAAGAGGGAAATTACAAAAATGTAAAAGAAACCTCATCACCTGAGTCTGAGTGTAGAATAGGAAAACGCTGATAAAAATAGGCTCTCTGACAACTGTGTACCTCTGAGGCCCAGTTAAAGAAAAAGATGACAGACAAAATGGGGCCGTACAGAGGAAGAAATGGATGGAAACAAATGGGAGTTGACAGGGTAAAAACATAGGTCCACGCACCAGACAGTAAAAGAGAAAGAGAGAACTATGAAATGCAAAACAGGAACAGGAAGCAAACGCAAAATATAATTTTCCCATATCAAGGAACTGTCTCAAGGGAAGTAGTGATTCCAAGCTTGCAGCAACAAGTTTATCATCAGCCTGAACTCACCATCCCTCCAGAGTTCAGAGACAAACTTGTCAGTGGACTGGTTGAGCAGTGAAGCCACGTTGTCATTCAAGGGGTCCATGTTCTTCATCAGCCACTCGTCTGCCTTATAGTCCACCTGAGGGGTGATATTAGGCAGGAATCGAGACATTTTTCCTCACACATCTTTTGGAGATGTTACAAAGTTTGAGCACTGGACAAATCAGGTTGTGCATCAGAAATGCATTAATGAGAACGCATCATAAACTTCCTCTGCATGTTTACCTTGCCGGCATAATGGATGACACAGAAGTCAGCCTCGTCCTTGAGTTTCTTGGGTTTAATGAACTTGGGGTGTCCGCCCTGCTCCTGATGCACCTTCTCCACAAAGGTCTTGTCCGTGGCCTTGGGAAACCAGCACTCTTCGTCCAGCAGAGCGAGAATACCGGGGGGACTGGTCTGGAAACAAAGGAAAGGGGGCAGATCTTAATGCATGAAACATAAAATATAAAACGATGGAGGAACAAAGATCAAGTACAAAAATGAATTATCTCATTTTAAATAAGAGGGACCCTAATGATTTGTCAAATAAAGAAGTAAAAGTAGCTGGACTGATAAGTGAAACTGGGAAAACTCACAGGTTTCTCAATGAGGTCAATGCAAGGCTGCAGGTCGAGTCCGAAGTCGATGAAGCTCCACTCGATGCCCTCCCTCTGGTACTCCTCTTGCTCCAGGATGAACATGGTGTGGTTGAAGAGCTGCTGCAGCTTCTCGTTGGTGTAGTTGATGCATAGCTGCTCAAAGGAGTTCAGCTAGAGGGACAAGAAAAAAAAAATAAAGGTTACAAACACTTGTGATCAACAGCACAAACAGAAATGTGGATAAGATTTTGTCTGATTTTTGACACATAGTTGTACATCCAAATTGTTATGTGCGACAAGCTACACTGCGATGCAGGCAAGTCATTTACAGTTTGCCTCACTGGTTTACCTCAAAGATCTCAAAGCCAGCGATATCCAGGATGCCGATGAAGGAGGCCCCCTGTCTCTTGGTCTTGTCCAGGGCTTTGTTGATCCTCATGACGAGCCAGCGGAACATCCTCTCATACGTGGCCTTGGCCAGGGCCTCCACGGCAAACTCTGCCTGCTCCTGGGTCTGGGCCTTCTGGACATAGTCTCTGCCAACCTTGATCCTGGGTGACAGGATGGCTCTGGTGAAGTCTGTGACGTTCATGCCCATGAGGTGGGACACCTTCTGGGCGGCTGGTGCAGATGAAATGCAGGGAGGGAGAGAAGAGGGGGAGGAGGGGCAAAACAATGAGATTTGATGATGCAACAGCAGGATCATCAACTGTTAAGGTGCAGAGGGTTTTTACTCGTGTTGTCAGGCATGGAGGCCTGGTCTGTGTGCCGCTCCTTTTTGAAGGTCAAGTTTCCCAGCTGCAGTACAGAGGCCACCACCTTCAGCATGCCTGCAAAAGAAGAGAACAAAAAAAAGAGCAGAAACATAGTTTTATGTTCCATGGACAATATGTACAATGGCGAAGTTCCACAAAAAAATGTTGTTTTAAAGTAATTGGCTGTCTGCCTCACCTATCTGCTCATCCTCTGGGATACTCATGATCCTCATGGCCTCCAAGGTCTCTGAGAACAGATCCTTGTCCTGCTGCCCAGGAATTGTGACGTTCCCATTGGAAAGGAAGCGGTAGTTGTTGTAATTTTCAAGCAGAAGTTCATCTGAGAGGAAATTATGGCAGTGAGACAAATGGCAAAAGAAACAAAAAAAAATAACTTGCAACATGGATGGTTTCAGAAGCATCATTGCTACTCAGATCCCCCAAAAAAACCTCACTCTGACTTTAAACATATAGTGAAGTAATATGTTACATACTGCGCAATTTGTCTCCAGCCCCTGTGAGCAAGTAGTAGAAGATATGAAAGGTCCTCTCGTCTTTGGCCTGGCGAATGGCACGGGATTTTTCCAACAAGTCTAGTGGTCAGTCTGTTAAGGACAAGTTTTCTGACACGCATGAATCTTTCCGAGCCAGATTTTTCCAAACCAGATCAAGGCCAGTCCAAAGTCGGGTCAAAAAGGGAAGCAGCCGGACAGTTCAAAGGATACAAGTTTCAATATTGGCACCAACGATGTAACCGTTGACATCAAAGTTGATCCTGATGAATTTTCCCTAGCAGAAGGGAAAAAAAGGAAAGATTTAAAAAATAAAATTTATCTGGAACAGTCGAGGTGGAAAACAGAGTTTATGAGGAGAAGAACAAGATGCAGCAATGAAGTCTTACAAATCTGGATGAGTTGTCATTTTTGACTGTCTTGGCATTTCCAAAGGCTTCTAAGATGGGGTTTGCCTGCAACAGCTGCTTTTCCAGCTCCCCCTGGTGGAGATGAAGAGAAAAGCAAAGCACAATATAAAGGAACATTTTCTCTTCGCACTGTCTGGACATTTCTCTGCCATGGATTCGGATCCAACAAGACCGTGGCACCAAAGTGGATAACTCATTGTAATGGATTGTGAGAACCTCAAATTATGATCTGGAGTGTCTATAGAATGTTTCGTCATTGTAAGAAACTGATGATGCTGCTTCTTTTTAAATAAATATGCTGACATGGTGGCATTGGTTTATTTACCCATGATGTACTTTGGTCTGAGGACAAGAGAGATCATGGAGTGTGCAAAACACTTAAAACAAAAAGTGACAAGAGGGATACCATATACACACACACACGGCGATGCACACAAACACACACACACCCAAGCATTTTACCCCCAACAAATAACATCAGGTTAGTGCCCAAATCTGAAAACACCTAAAGTCCATGTGACCCTCATCCGAAACCCATCACCTGTTACCCATTGCAGAATAATCCAGTGAACACAAGCACAAAACAATGTCCTTCATTTAATTTCTTACTTCAATCTTAACTGGCTTTTTATTGTCAGTCTCTGTCTGCACATGCGCAGCACCATTGTGTGCAATATAAAATGACATGGTAGTTTATTTGTGAATTTCAAAACTTTCCTCTAAAACATTCTGTACATAGAGGCAATTTCCTTTTCCCAAAATAGTTTGTTGTGCATGTGTGACCTGGATTTTCGTACGATGGGTTTTTCTGTCACCAATTAAAATCAAAAATTCATAGGATAAGCCCATATCGAGTTAACATTGAAGGAGGCATTCAGAGCAATGACATTCTACGGTACCAATCTTTAAAACTCTAAATGTCACCGATTGAAGGCTCTAGAATTTCACATTCATTTCAAACAAATAAACTAATCTGATTTTGGAAAACTTTTCCTTTGATGAATTACAAAACAAAACTTTGATAACCAATCACTTAGGTGTATGTTAAAACCACAAAACCAGGCCATCACAAGACATGTACGCTAAAGAGGATATCAGTGTGTGTGTGTGTTTGGACTGGACATTGTACGACACACACACACACACACACACACACACACACACACACACACACACACACACACACACACACACACACACACACACACACACACACACACACACACACACACACACACACACACACACACACACACACACACACACACACACACACACACACACACACACACACACACACACACACACCACAAACACACATACACACACACACACAAAAAATTGAGCAACTTTGGACTCGGGTGCACTCACAAAGTAGCGATACAAGGTATGAAAAATTCAACCAGACAAATATATGCATACATCTATGAGACTTGCTTTTTTTTTTCTTCCCCCACCCCCAGCAAAGATCCCGCCCCCTCATCCTACCATTGTCTGGCTGAATTTTTCACAGGAACACATACGGCTGCCACTGATCTGCAAACAAACTTCCTCCTTACTTCCTATTGGCTGGCAAGCCATGTCACATCTGCCCTTAATGTGAGGGGGGCGAATGGGAGGGAGGGGTGAGGGCGGGTGGAGGAGGAGGAGGAAGGTTACGACAGAAGCAGGTGGGGAGGAAGGGTGAATGGAGGGAGCGAGTTAACTCACATGTGTCAGGATCGAGCTGTTCTGTTGATGGGAAGAGAGAAATACAACAACCTCAAAACGGGATGACGGATGTGGTTTTCATCACACGCCACTATGTTGCTTTCAGCAGCATCTATCAAAAGGGCTGGCAGGCCAGATAACAGTAATGCAGGGTTTTTTTGTGTGGAGTCTGATGTAATGTAGGACTACTACAGGGCAGACAGAGTTTTACTTCTGACGAGAAGATGCAGAAATATCACAGATGAAGTAAATGCGTCTGGCCTGTATCAAATGTCAAAGGGCCGGGAGCCTTTAAATCTGCACTACTGTTTTTCTGTGCCTGCAGTGCTGTTATCTTGATTTCCACCCATTTCCTTTGTTGACACTTCTTCTCTGTGGCCGCTGTGCCACAAAAGAATGCGTCTGCTGCTTAAAACAAGCAGTGTGATGGTGGATTAACAATCATGTGCACAATCAAGTGCACATACACAATAAAAAGTGGTTGATGAGGTATGTAGATGCGAACAGGAAAATGTTGGTCCTGTGAAATAAAATTAAAAAAAACACTGGAGGAAGTGCGGATTGAATGTCACTCCAGAATGAGGAATTCAAAAAAGTGAGAGCAGGGAGTGAAATGAGAAATCATGGCAGTAAGATTAGAGATAAAAGGCATTGATGGAGGATGTAAAAGAGAAATAGGAGGAAGGTTTAAAGGATGAGGAGTGTAGATGAGAGGCAGGACTGACCTGATCTTTCTTGGTCTTGTGGGAGGAGGCCACGTGAGCCAGATACTGGATGACCTTCTTGGTGTTCTCCGTCTTCCCAGCACCGGACTCTCCTCTATATACGAGACAGAGACAAATAAACAGTCAACATGTTGAGAGAAGGATGGTCGGGAACAGCAGTCGAGTTGATAAAAATTAAAAGAATGTTAAAGCAACACGAGAGGAACGTCATGTCTGCCTGTGTGCATCTGAAACTCACGTGCAGAGGATGGACTGGTCCTCGCGATCTGCAAAATGAATGTTCAAAAGCTGATTATCCCGTTTCTGCAGAACAGCAATGCTGTATGTTCTGTGTGAGCATTTGTAATCACCACATTGCATACAGATTTCAACTGTACAACAGGAAGTACATTGGCCACAGACAGGAAATCTACATCCGGCTTCCTGTCACTGGAAAGAGACGCTGACGGGTTTCGTACTAACGGGTTAATTACCCATCAGCCCCCTTATAAATTGGTCTGAACGCTCTGGGGCCACACGTGGGGGGCAGAAACAGGACCATAAATGGAAAGAGGGGAGTAGTTTGGTGTTGTGCATGACAGATGACAGAGCTCAGGCCTAAAAGGGGCTGTTGTGAAGCTAAAGAACACATACAGTGCAACAAAACAATGCAACAGCCCTGCAGGAAATACAGATTAGGTGCTCGTAATGGTCCCTTTTTGTTGTAATTGTTGATTGAAGTGACAAAACATTGGACAATAATGTAAAAGAGGGAAATCCCCATAAGCAAAGTAAAAGGAACACTGAACAGGGTATTTTTTCTGACAAAACTTAAAAATCTGATGATTCAGCCTCAAGATGCCCCCCATGACAAAATTGTACCTTTAGCAGATTTTAATGTACAACTCCCCAAGAGTAGGATGAATGAGCTGCACAGGAGAAGTACAGCCTCATTAAAAAAAACTTATTCCAATATTCTGCAGCTACTTGTCCCCAGTGTCTCTAAGAGCTGGCACTGACGCAAATAAGGTTTACAGTTTATGGCTCAGTGTGGTGGCACTCAGGACAGAGAAGATTAACTGACAAGAGAATTTTAAAGGAGCCATATTATACGACTTGGGATGCTTAAATAACTTTGCAGTCTGTAGGCTTTTTGTCTTTTTGTTTAACATTTTTTCCTCATCCACCAGGACTTACCCTGCATCATGCTTCTGTAAGATGTGTCAGTGATGGCGTAGATATGGGGTGGCATTTCATGCCTCTTCTTGCCCTTATACATGTCAACAATCTCCTCAGAGTAGATGGGCAGGTTCTTGTAGGGGTTGATGACGACACAGAAGAGACCAGAGTATGTCTGCAAGATGGAGAAGTGGCGTTTAAAAAGCCGCACATGAACGTGGAATATGTTAACAAAGTGAGGACACAAGTGAAAGAAGAGGGATACTGGAGAGACTGGACATGTGAAACTACCATAAAATAATATTTCTAAGACCCTGTGCAGAACGATCCAACAAAAAACACTTTCTGGAGCGTTTGAAACTTCAGTGAGAATTGCCATTGAATATTGGAAGCGTTATATTTCTGAGGGTTATGTTGACAAATTTGAAAATGATTTCCGATGATTGACTTTTTGGACAGCTAGCGAGCGCTGTTGTAACTTGTACGCCTGTCACGAGGCCACTCGTCAGTATTAAATGTAATTTTCTGACAAGAACCAATAACAATCAATGTTAATTCATAATGGATAATGTTGAATTGCCATTTCTTATCTCATGGGCTTTTGGCGTCATTTTTGTAGTAATCGTTTATAACAAATAATAATTTGCATAATCTTAAAAGTGAGCAACATTTGAGTACTGATTTGGTCATGGACTACCATGGCAACAGTCAAAGCTTTAAAGCATCAGGTCAGTCCTGCTGTTACTTGTTCAGATAGGGAGCATGGATTGCTCATTTCATATGGTTACGTACTAAGTGTTGGAGAAGTTGTACTTGAGTTTTCCTTCCCAACAACACCACGCTGAACGTTTATTCAGACTCTGATTGGTGCCCTTGTTCATTATGTAATCTCAACCCCACCCTTTAAGTTTAAACTGGCATAACCCTGGCTTTGTTAAACTACAGCCACTTGACTGGTTGGCCAAGTCATACCTAAGAACCACCTGGTAGAATATCTGTTCCGCTTCAAGGCCAAGTTTTAAATCGTCCTCCATTCCTTTCTAAAAAACCTCCACTAAATCTTCTCCTTTATGCGTCTGGACTCATTTCTCCTCCTAACATAACTGTAATCTTTTTTTTCTCTCTATGCTCCGCATTCTTGTGCTGGCCTCCCAATATCTCTGTACCAGGCATCTCTCCCTCGATCGCACACCCACCCGCTCTCCTCTGGGAGACGGTCAACCTAAAAACTACAGAGGAGCCTGGAGCCTCTCAAACTAACTGTAGCCTGGATCTCTGGAGGGAGGGAGGGAGGGAAGGAGTGAGTGAGTGACTGAGGGAGGGAGGGGACAACCAGTTGTGTTGATATGACCGGGTCACACCGCAGCGTCAAAGAGACCAAATCACTCCCAGCGCAGGACAAGGGGAATAAATAACATTAATTATGGGAGCAGCGATGGCAGTTACAACACTCTTTACATTCCATGTCCATCTGTGCAGAAACTGCACCCCCCCCCCCCCTCCCTCCCTCCCTCGTTCCATAACGCTGTTCTTCACATCTCTCCTACTCTGGCCTGCATTGTTCCCTTTAACTTCCTGTTTGTGAGATAACTCCAAATGCAGAGAAAGAGAAGAGGGAGAGAGAACATGACAGACAGAGAGGAAGAGGGTGAGGGACAAGAATACAATGTGCACCATGGCTATGTTAAGTGACTGCACATTTTCTTTGCAGTGACAATTTGAACACAATGGATGAATGGATTGTCTAAAATAATAGGGCTTAATGAGATAATTAGGAGGTTCAGCATGGTGATTGTTTTATACCCAAAGGGGATTTTAAAAAGACCAGTGTGTGGGATTTAGGGGCATCTATTGGCACAAATGCAATATAATATTCATAGTATTGTTTTCACAGTGTTTCCCACGAGTTGAGAATTTACTTGTCTTGGTGGTGAGTGGCATGGCGTTTGGCCGGTGTGCATGTTGACACTCATGCAGTTTAGAGGGGGAGAGTCTAGTCCCTGTACAGTTATTTCAGTGCACGTAACTCAGACAGGTGTCTGGCCAAAAATGTATGAGATTGAAAAGAGTGAAATAAGGCCTTGGTGTGACATTTACCCAAGATAAGACAGAGTGACTTTTTCTACTAGGACGAGTCTTCATCTATCTGGGGGAGGCTGCCCAAGTAGAGTAAATGTACAACATTCAATATAGCCCTTATATTTATCATTATTGTTTAAGGCATCCAAACTCACATATATGAGACCAGAGTAGTATCTCTCCTTCAGGTTGTGCAGCACCGACGCCTCATTCAGGCAGGTGAGCTCGGCCATGTCCTCCACCTTGCTGAACTTGGGCGGGTTCATCTTCTGGATGTCGTCCTTGTTCACCCTAATCTTCTTACCAGAGTCCGCCAGCTCCACAACACACTCATCGCCGCGCTCCTCCTTCACAGAGCCGGCCTCGAAGCCCAGGCGCTCCGAGGGCACCCATACCAGCTTCTTGGTGGCCCAGTCCGCCTGTGCCAGTGGGTTGTTGACCACGTTGCGGTCCACGTACAGGAACTTGTCTGCGTCTGACATGGTGGCTGTTTCAGAGAGAGAGAGCAGAGGAAGGTGTGGTCAGAAAATGTAAGAAATAAGGTCAGAAACCCAGATATCAAACCACCAAAAATATCAACAGTTCCAGTTTGATCCATAATGTCATTGAATATTCTATTTGTGTATTGCTGCAGGTCTTCATTAATATCTGGGAGGAAAAAAAGGCTTAGTGGTTATGTAAAAAATAAAAACATACATTTAACAAAAAAGGAAAAAACAGGACCAGAACTTTGCTCTCCTTCCATCTTATCATGCAATCTCTGCGGCATGCAAAGGTCACAGCTGATGTGATGTACGACAGGAGAAGTCAGGTCAGGTCGACAAAACTAAACACAACCATGTCAAACAGGGCCCCATGTTGCTCCCTCGCTAACTGCTGAGAATACTTCATCAAGTCTCCAGCTGCCGGACCATCTGGGTGAAATGAGAAACATTTGCCCGGGATCACAGAGAATCCAAGTTCACCTCCC
The DNA here is from genome assembly GCF_022379125.1 of Scophthalmus maximus. Classification (NCBI taxonomy): domain Eukaryota; kingdom Metazoa; phylum Chordata; class Actinopteri; order Pleuronectiformes; family Scophthalmidae; genus Scophthalmus; species Scophthalmus maximus. The sequence goes on along the minus strand of NC_061531.1, from coordinate 5,217,915 downwards.
AGCAGAGGTGCCTCCAGTTCCAGCAACCAACAAGTGAAGCTGGTGGGAAGCCGGCGCGTTGTTGTTCCTATTATCAGCTGATCAGGGTGCCTGTTCAGGCAGGGGGAGGTGATCTTACTACAAACCTCTGCATGAATTATGGCCCTAAACAAACAAGTAGCCCCGGAAACTAAACCCAGCAACTAAGTCAGGAAACAAAAGTCCCTTTTCCTTTTCTTTTGCATTTCCATTTCTTGGTTCAGATGAACAGTAAAGATAGAGGGTCAAAGATAAGAGGAGTAAAAAGTGGTTATTGGTGGAGATTGAGGTCTTGTACTCAACACCATACATGTTCTTATTTGTGATATACCATTTCTGACTTTGTTAAAGTAGTGCTGATCGATTTTAGTTGCTGATTTAGTTTCTAATTTAGAATATAAGCATATTGAAACAATCCGTAAATAAATTAAATTTAATAAATTTGGTTCATCTTGGCCATCTTCTTGCTCTCAGTAGCCTAACATCTTTTTATATAACTCGATATGAATATTAAATTCTTACCCCCAATTATAATATCAAAACTAGCTCAAAGCAATCAGCAGCAGTGGATGATTGGGTTAGATTCCTCATTCTACCTCAAATATTCCGGGGTCTTTAGGAACGACTATGTTGGAATGGTGACTTTTTCAAAAAGCCGGAGTCAGATTAATGCCGTACCAGTGTAAATTAAAATCTCTTAAAAAGATCCAGGCAGTGGAAACGGGCCATTGGTGAAATGTCTGGTGAACAATTGTATCTGGCACTTTAAGTACACAATTTATGTACAGAGCTGCAGTAATTTTGCACTTGGAAGAGTATCCTCTGACAATTGGTTTCTCAGTGTGGTTAAGCAAGAGCCAATGAGCAGATTGAGGTCAAAGAGTAATTGTCAAAAAAAATTCCCACAGAATTTGAAGCAAACACAAAAAAAAAGCATGACATTTAACTCTGCGTGCTGAAGTTTCGTATCAACCACGAGCACACAGCATATTGAAAGCTTCATCTTGTCCAGGCACATAATGTACAAAACCAGCTCTGCTTCAATACACCTCTGAGAGCTAATAAATAACATGTTGTTGGCTGGGAGTGCTGAGGTTTAGCCCATATAGAAGGTGACTAGACAAGTTTAACCAGTGTGGCGGAAAAAAAGAAGAGCGCGCCCCGACTTCAGCGAGTGCAGAGACTCTGGGGCAGTTGAAGCTGAACACGGTGTGCTTTCACTGACACTGGTGCCCCAGACTTTTACCGTCTCAATTATCATTCCAACACAGCAGGAGCATGACAACGTATTTCCCAGCAGCGCCAGGGTCATTAGCCCTTCTCCACGTTCCCTCACCTCTGAGAGGGAACACTAGAGGCAGCCTCACACTAACTTGTTTGAATATGCTGTGTGGCCCATATGCAAACACTACAGGGGGAAAAGAAGTAAAGAATCTTTGCAGAGGTTTCAGCTCATTTGCTTATCATGTCTGAAATATTTGCTCAAGTGTTTTATATGCCACCAGGGTAGCTTCACATTGCAACGTGGCCCAGAGGGAGATTGTGGGGCCAAATTCTAATGCTCAATATTATAAAAAAGTGCATGGGAAAAAAAAAACACATCCTACAAACCTTGTATTTCCCTGCCTTAGTGATAAGATCTGTAAACCTTTAACTAGTGTTGTATCCCTATGTCTCTAACAGTGGGTCAGCTGTAACGTAACTACACGTCTCTCAAAAATACCTTAATTTATTTTGATTACGAGCAAATGTGTATTATTATGTGTATATGTAATGTGTAACTTACTGTTATTTTAGTAATGGGTGCTTCTTGCAACTGTTTCAAATTCCGTGGACTAGGGCGAATCTTTTGACACAATGCAAACTCTGAAGCCTCCCTAAACTGCAGTAAGGAAATCTGACAGACCCTTAAAAAGTCTTTTGAAAGAGCAAAGAGTAGAAGTTGCTGCATTTTACAGGCTTGTGTCTGTCCCGTCTGTTCCAGTACATTAACCCTGATCTGTGAGAAAGAACGCGGGGACGGGGGACGGGGGGAGCCATTCTTCTCATGACCCCCGCATCCCTCTGTCCTCCATCACCACTGACAGGCTGCGGTACAGCTGCAGAAAGTCGCTCACCCCCGCCTCCCAGCTCATCTCCAGTGGACCGACCCCATTCAGTAACGGAACGTGGGGCAAATTAGCCCTGCTATACCTCTCAGCTGGCTCTGCTCTCCCTCCTCGGCTGTCAGTCACCCTCTTCTGCCTCTCCAGAATCCTATGACCCGTCATCCCCCCTCCTCTTGCTTCTCTTCTGTTTATCCAGTCTTTTCAGGGTCGCATTCCTCCCATACTCACCCTTTATCAGGGAGAGACGGCAAGCAAAGACATTCCACAAATTTCTGTCCTCTATCCTGTGCGCCTCCTCCCTTACGTCTTCCTCCGACCTATTCCCTCTGGCTTTCCTTCCCGTTTTTTTACCCGTTTCCTTTTTCTCATCACACCAGCAGGTCATGTCTGCCGATGGGTGTTTCACCACTCAGGAGAGATCAGCATCAATCCACACTGGAAACACACCCACGGCTGCATAGATCCTCCAGTAGAGCTGAGTGAATGTGTATCAGTATGTTCCCATGCTCCTTTAAAATTCACTCGACCATTAATCCCTCCAGTACATGTAGATCAATTGGCCCCTTGCAGGTTGGATACGCATCATGACTACAATTCCAGTTTGTCGTTTGGCAAAAACAAGAAGTGACATAAAACACGCTGAACACGCCCAAAGCTCTGCTGTTGCTTTAGCCATTTCAAGGTTGCAGGGAGACATGTCGGCCACAGCTCAAACACTTCTCTCAAATGGCTAATACACTTATTACTGTGTAAGTCAGTTATAGCAAAAGACAAGCATAAAAATCGATAATTAGTCTTGTAACACAAAAGTAAACAATCTGATTATATATTTGTGGGCTCCTGACATATTAGGACTAGAGCTTCAAGTAACAATTATTTTCACTATCGTTTTCCCTGCAAAATATTTTTGCACATAATCAATCCTTTTGTAATAAGACTTTGTTCTCATTTTCAGTTCCAATTATTTTTCCCCGTTAATAAATGTATTGTTTTGTCTTTAAAATGACAGAAAGTAGTAAAATAGTGATTTCCCACGGACCAAAGTGACACCTTCAGTTGTCTTATTCTGCCCATAACACAAAAATATTGTGTTTACTGCCACGTGCGATGAACAAAAGCATCCAATCCTCATATTTGAGGAGCAAGAAACCACAGCAATTTAATTTAATATATAGAGGAGGTAGCTTTTCAGTTTACTATCACAAAAGACAAAAAAGAACATAAATTTAGAACCTGAAACTGGGCATTGTTTGGCATTAATATTTTTCTTCGATTAATTTTCGAATATCAACTTGTGTTTCAGCTCTGATCTGGACGGCATTTGTAAAGCAGCAACGATACGAGTAGGAATCAAGTCTGCTGATGTGTGCTACAGTCCGACACATGCTTGACACAGATCTCAGTAGAACTCAGTGACACACTTCATATTACCTCTCCAGAGAGTGCCACGAGGGCTAAAAATGACTACAACAGCTATTCTAGCTTGACGGGCCTTAATCTATAGAATCTCAGTAGAAAGAAGAGGATTGATAAAGAACTGCCATCACACTATTTTAGGCCAGGCCTTCCCTTGTGGGAGCCGACAGTTGTGGTAAAGGATGTTGACTTGACTTGAGGTAAAAACAGTGGGTGTTAACACTCGCCACACCCACCTACTTGTTCATGGCCCAGGTTCTTGCAGCCTCCCCGCCAAGTCCTGTCTAATCATCTAAAATCAAGATTTCCTTGATTCCTTGTAACTCTGCAACACCGCTCGGCTGCGAAACCTTTCACTATCTATTCCGTAGAGGCCCATTTACAATGCGATTAGCTGGTCTAGATATTCACAACAAGGATTACTCATTAACTGAATACATGGACACGCAGTCATCCTGAAACCAACCCTTGTCCAAATATCCCTAAACTTTATGGAACGTGACAGATGCCATTAAAGGATTATATTTTAAAACAGAGTTAGCTGTATCCTGTCAGAGCAGCAGCAGCTTGCTCGAGGGAGGAAGAGGAACCATTAAAATAAATAACACTGGGAAGAGAACAGAGGCCCGTTTTAGAAACCGGCCTCATCGGACAGCAAAATGTGGTTACAAACAGAGGAAGCAAGGCAGCGGCCAGGTCTTTGAGAGCGATGTGGAGGAGGAACGAGGAGAAAAGCGTAAAAAAGATGAGCTCCAGAGTGTCCTTCTCAATCTCATTTGTCCCGTTTAGGAAACAGGTCAACCTTAGTCTTTTATAAAGCTGAGGCCGTCCATCCGTCAGTCAGACTCCCTCTCATTCCTTTCCACTTCACCGACTCTCCCTGAGTTACTGTAAAAACCAGGAGTCGTGACGGCCTCTGCCACAGCATGACCATGTACAGGCAAAGCCCGCTGCTCCCCCTGAACCTATGAACCAGCTGTGCCCGGTTGACCGCTCCATTGACAGGAATATTGATAAAACAGCTGAGTCAATAACACTGTATTACTACCAACTGCATTCGCTAGTGGAGGCCGAGCCCAACCTGCTCATCCTCACTTTCCCTTCTCACGCTGTGGATCATCTGTTACTCTGTTGTCAGCTTGGTTTGTTTGGATTTTGCTGTTTATATTTACTCCCATCTCAGCTTCGAGGGGCCACTTTGCCGCTCCATCCGCTTAACTTCCCGATGATCTAATGATCGCAAGTTAACTCATGAATGATGACCTGGGTGCCAGACATTGGACTGGAAAGGTACGGACTCCCCCAAAACTCATTATGGGCTCACACGTCTACTCTACACCCCCCCCCCCCCCTCGCCTTCCTTCTCTGAAAGTGGGTAGGGTGGGGCAATGAGGAGAGAAGGGAGGAAAGAGGAAATGACAAACTGAGAAAACTATTTTGCCATTTGTGGAACTTGTTGTGAGGGAGTCTTTCAAGGAGGAGGAGGAGGGAATGTGGCGTTTTCCTGAGTGCATACAGAGCGGCTTCGAGGAGTGAGACGTAAATTAAGCCCTTGCTGGAAAATAACCACACTGCATGACAGATCTGCATCACTTTCCACATTACTTTTCACATTCCTGCCCCGACCAGGATCCAATTTCACTTTGAACTGAAAGCTGGCCAATGCCATCCACAACTGGAGAGGTCCCGACTGGGTCTCACTGAAACCCCGGGCACATGACCTGCACCAGTGGTTCCCAACCTCTTTACGTCTGATGTGACCCCAAGACTTTGTCAGATGATCTCAAGAACCCCCTCCTCACCACCACCAGTCATGTTGGAAGGATGTTAATATAAATGTTATTTAACAGCATTATAGAAATGGGAATATCATAGTAAATAAGTGTCAATGTTTGGTAGCATTCATACTATTAATACCACAGGATGCTGGACGATTTGAAACATTCATCCGTTACTTTTAGCAAATTATTACTATTAATTGTTCATTTAGCTGATTATACTTTCTCTGCTCGTTTGCCAATCACAACATGAAGTGTTCAACCCTTTACCTGTTACTTTTAGCTGCCTTTATCAAATATTCATCCATTACTTTTAGATACAAGTAGGGTACAAAATATAGGGGTCTTCAGGGATCCAACACCTCCTGATTGACTCCTGAAAGGCTCTTTTACTCTCACACATGAATTTTGAAAAATATTGAGCGTTTCCTCTTATAGTTCCATTGAACACAACGTTATTTCTGCCGCTGTTTCAAGTAGTCCATAATCCAAATGTGTAGTTTAGAAAACATAATTACCCACCATAAAACTATTTATCATGATGCCATGCCCTCTGTGGTCCATCCTTCTTTAAATGATAAGATATAAGTGTGTGTGTGTATGTGTGTTTGTGTGTGTGGTGTGTGTGTGTGTGTGTGTGTGTGTGTGTGTGTGTGTGTGTGTGGCTAGAAAGAGAGAGGTGAGTGTGCTGTGAGGATTCTGCTAGGGGGCATAGTTGTCGTATGGTTGTGTAACGGTGCCAGTGGTGATGTGTGTGCAAAGCGTGTATAGCCCAGTTGCTTGCCTTGGCTTATATCCATGAAAACCTGTATATTGTACATTGCGTTTGTCTAAGACTTCATTCCAACACTGAACGCCCCTCCCCTTTCCCCCCCCATTGCCACCAGGTATTTTACACACTGGTACAGATACCCCTGGCTGGGCTCAACTGTTTTCCAAAAAACCTTCAATTTCAGAAATGTTTAAACATTCCTGCATAATGTCCTCCTTGTGCATTTCACCCATTCAGGACCTAATGGACAACTAGGTGAAATCACTCGGATGATGACACATTATTGAAACAGGGAGTTGCTCTGATAAAAGTACATCATTTTCAGGGTCACAGAACAAATTCCATGACTATCTTTCAAATAGCTATCTGATTACATCGCTGGGTGCATTGACTGGCCATTTGTTAAAACAGGGCAGATAACTGCACACAGCACCAGTTTGCCCTTTTACTGAAACCCTCCCACAGTATTGACTGTTAGATAGCTGGTTACGTAAGCCTTTAACACACAGCGAGGGAAGGCAGAGTGGAGTTAAGATACACATTTCTATTTGTCAGCAGTCATTTTTCTTCAGAGGATCGCTGCACTGGCACAGCTTGAACTTTTACTTCTGACAGAGCCGATGAAGGAGATCTGCTACTACCATTACCTCACTTCTGCTCCTGTGTTCTCATACTATTCATCCTATCACCAGACAGACTCCCACCTACTTTATCCTTATGCATTATAATGTGGTAGGGTTTTTTTGCCCCGTCACTCGTTATCTCTACCTGGGACACTCCCTCAGAGTTATTCAGACCAAACAACGCTATTGTTTTTACAATCGTCTCCACAGACAGTGTGTTCACAGACCTCAAAGAGCCACATGATAGTTTGACAACCTGGACATCTGGTGTGCAGCAAAGTTTGGCCTGACAGAGGAGAATCATGTCCAATAGGACAGAAGATAGAACCATTACACAGCATGTTTCAGAGTTCACAAAGTGTCTGTGGTTAATGTGTTGCACAATGTCAAATATATTAGCCACTTCCCAGCAGTTAGACTCCAGGGGATCTGTGTGTGCAGCTCTCTCACACACACCCAAGTGTGGACAAAGTCTACTTTTGTCACGTATAGTAGAACAACTTATGACACAATCACCACCTGTTAGATCTGTTCTGTTTTGGGGTTTTAAAAAAGCATGACTTTACTTCATTACCATACTTCCATTTAGAATTTAATCACAAGAGCCATCTAAAGAACATTTCCAAAAAGACGGACAACTACAAAAACCTCATAAAAAGGCTTTTCCTCCAGGAAAGCTATGCAGAGAAGTGGACAACCACGTGTCTGACTTTCAGCTAAACTGAATCCAACAGGAAACTGGATCAATAAACGGGCAGGAAGGCTGGACTGTAGGTCAGTAATCTGAGATCAACCTTTACCTCATAATTAATTCCACATAATAGAAAGCAGTTTTGTCTACAGCGCAACAAGCAGTCAGTACAAGAGGCGTGGTCAAGGTCTGTCCTTCCAGTTAAGAAATGTGACCCCGTCCTGTCTGTATGCGGTCCAAGTCGGAGCAAAGTCACTTCCTTGTATTGTCTGGTTGTGTTGAAATCTTACAGGTGTGTGTTGTGAAGTGGGGGAGGATGGAGGAAAGGATGGGGTGGTGGCAAAAAACACAAGCAGAGGAAGAGAGGCAGGGAGGAAGTGTAGGAAACATGACGACGAGGAACAGAGAACAGCGAGAAAGGTCTGATGAGGAGACTGAGACAAGAAGGAAATGTAGAGAAAATAAAGAGCAGTGAAAGGAAATAGGAAACTCAGAGTAGACACTTACACCCGTCTGACTGAGGAAACTAAATAATGCTGTTCACGTCAACCTTGAAGAAAATTGTTTGGGCAGAACCAAAATAGACGAGATATTCAACAAAAAGTATATCTGTTGAAAGACTTGAATTAAACTCAAACATCGATGATATATGGCAAAATGCAAAGGCGGCACATTCGGCACGTGTGCAGACTCAAGTTTGTTGTGTCTGTAGGAAAATCCGTCAGAAAACAGATATATTGTGAATTTCACCGGGTGACAATGAACCACAATTTTCAAGAGTCTCTGCTCTGACTGTAATTTTTATGCCTGCGTGAATGAATCTCAGCTGACTGTAGGAAACCAGGATATGCATGACGCTCGGCATCACTGCTCAATCAATCACTTACCATCCGTAGCAGAAAGTATTACTGGAAAATGATGAGTATGAAAAGAAAAGAAAACTGACGTGCTCCTCTTCGGCTCTTTAACCACCTTCGCGTCAGACAAGGGCTTGCGACTAAAGATTGCTTTCATTATTAATTAGTCTGCTAATTCTTTTCCTAGTTTCACTATTGAAAAGCCGGAATCAGATGTTGTTGTTTTACAAAAATAATCGATGAATCAATCATCAAAAAGTAGGACCGATTCATTTCTTTTGATTGTGGTGATTCGCATTTCAGCCATGCAATCTGAAGTGAAGGAGTAATTGAGCGTATATGCAGCTAGGTCGCACAAACAACAGATACAAGTTTAGAAACATCTCCCATTTGTTCAAAGAACCTTAAGATTTCATAACAGGAGACAGCTGTGGGTCGCACTGTGCCAAACTGTGTCACACTGCCCTCCCCGCGCTGCTCCCTCAACTGCAACAAAAGCTGAGGGGCCTGCAAGTAATCTGGCTCGGTCAGGACGACCATCCATGCAATAATATCCAAACATCCACAGGCATGTTCTCTCAGACTGGATCTTTTCTTTTTTCTTTTTTACTTTAAGATTTAACTGTCTCGCACACCAGCTCCCTGTTCACATTTGTACATGTCTGCATTTAATTTGGCCTATCCTACAGTGCAGAGCTCTCCACTCGGTCGACTGTGGACATTGCTGATTCATGAATGATGGAATGTAACGATCTCTGCAGGAGGCTCCTTAACTGCACCAAAACTGGCAATCAGAGCGAGGAACTGGCCTCCAGAGAAGTTATTGCACAATGCTCTGGAATTAATTCAACCAAAGGCAACAACAGGATATGACATACAACATGTCACCCATTCTGTCCCTTTCAGGCTAGGTGTTCACAGATGTGGCTTTGTCAGGCAACACAGCGCAGGGCTACGAAGTGTAGGTGAAACACAACGGTGAGAGATGACTATACGGGCGTGCGCGCACACGCACGCGCGCACACACACACACACACTGCTTAGAGTGTTTCAGCATGACGCATCATTTGAAAAATTATTTCTATGGCTGAGTATCAAAAATATATTTTTTATTTATGTGGCAAGCTCACGCTGCAGTTTAACGGCTTGTTGGCAGAAAACATGAACCGAAATACATGTGTATGGTTCTAATTACTACAAGTACAGGAAAAAAAAGGTGCAGCTCTCACCTTGTCTGAGGGCACCAGCTCTTTGTTCAACGGGGAGCAGCTTTGGGAGGAGAATGGCCAGAGTTGTGAGGGCTACAATGCCCCGTCTGACTTCAGTTCACGCGAATACTGCAAATACTGAGCCACAAGGCTTGCCACGCTCAAACTCGGGAGGGTGTGCGAGCATACCAGACTCTGTTTGCTTCCCAGGGGGCAAACACAATGATGGACCATCCAAAAGACGAGAAGAGGCACAAAACCTTGACGCTGCGAAGTTCGGCCTCTTGAGAAAGTGACACTTAACATTTTTGACCAACGTCTGAGGTTGTAAAACACCCCATATGAGATTGGCATGCATCAATGACTTCATCGAGTGTGTTGTAAAATGTTCATTTGTATGAATGTGTACTTGTACTTGGACTGCTTTTCTACCTGGACACTGTTGCCTTTGCTGATCAACATTTTCCTCTCCCAACACTATCACACACTTTTTTGAAAACCTGAACTAAAAACTTGATATGTCCACGAGTTTCAAGGCTCTGAGATTAGAGGGAGTCTTGGGTGTTTTACAGACGAAGCTCTCCGAGGAAGATTTGCGACACTGGGCTAAATAAATAAAGTCTACTTTAACTTGGCTGCATATCGATAGAACCCATAAAATCTCTTAAGCCGTGGAAAACTCGTGTTGCCAGACTAATGTTCATCACAGCGGACCGCACTCTTAAGTAGAAGGCAAACCTGGTCATTTTCAGCTGGCATCCCCCGTGCATTACAGCAACCACCCGGGGGAGAGTCTGAACGATACCACGACCGATACTTCTGTTACAAACTTTCTTTAGTTTCATCATGTTATCTGATCACATCGCATGGATGACCTTCAGAGTCTTCCTTTTCTGAGATGGTTAAAAAAATTCATTTTTACACCATGCTGCACGCTGGATTTTGAATAATTCATGAGCCAAACTTGAACTGGGAAGCACTGCCTTCCTATTAATGCGTTCAAACGGCACATCCAGAACATATTTCGCGGTGTCACACAATGTCAGCCTCTCCTTCTATTATATTGTGCCATGTGTTTAAATGCATTATGTAACTCTGTTATCCATTGGTCTCTATCATTAGGCCAGGGGGGGGGGAGTTCCTTTTGAACCAATAGAGACAACTCATTTCAAGCTGAATAAATAACCTATGGATGAATACAATGCAAATAGTGTTAATCTACAGTGAAAAGCATCACAGTCGTGTGCAGCCCTCACTTTACCGAGGGGGGCCCTCCGAGGTCCCCTCCGGGGGCCCCGGTGTGCCAGCGGCGGGAGTGTTGGAGGCGGAGAAAAGCAGGAAGTCCTCACATGAGGAGATGACATGGTTCGGTGAGGGTTGAGCCGATCTTTTTTTTTTGGTTTTTTGTTATGTGCACCGGTGACGTCATGCCAGCCATCCAGCCAGACGCACCGCCGGCCACACACGTCGTCTGTTTTCTGACCGCCGCTAAAAAAAAACAAAAAAAGAAGTTCGACCACGAGCTACACCCCCCCCCCCGGACCGAGCCGGGTGCTCGCGGAGCCCCCTCGCTTCTCGTTCGCTCCCGTCCGACTTGCGGGCCGAACTCTCCGCCGGCCTCTTCCTCCTCCTCCTCCTCCTCCTCCTGCTGCTGCTGCTGCTCATTCAAGCGAATCACTTCCTGCCTCCTCTACACGTCTCGGCTTTTAGCCTTTTTTCTCTCGCCAGCTGCCACAATGCGCGGCACTGTACTTGACGCCTTCGTTCTCACACGCACGCGCGGGGCGGGGGTATTTAAATGATAGATCAATAAAAAGTCTGAACCGATCATGTTTGTGCTCGAGCGCAGTAAAGTTGAAAAAAAAAGCCCGGGGTTGAAAAAGTGTGTTCGGGAGGTCCCGCGCCTTGACGACTAGCTCACCGTGTTGTCCTCCCGACTGACTGAATGAAAGAGAGGGAGAGACACGGGACAGAGAGAGAGGGAGAGAGACGGGACAGAGAGAGAGGGACAGAGACGGGACAGAGAAAGCGTGGCGGACCAAAGTGTGTCCGGACGCGGGGTATTACCTCGCTCGTTGGGTGCAGGGACGCCTTTTCTTTGCAGAGGGGTTGGCTAACAACAACCGAGTGGCTCCGTCCGCGTCGCCGTGAGTCAAACTTCTGTTTTTTCCCCCCGTCGACAGCAGCTGTGCGGAAGAGTTCAGGCGAAACAAGAGCGCTTGCTTCCTCCCTCTCTCGTTCTCTACTTCACTCACTCTTTCTGTCTTCTCTCTCTCTCTCTCTCTCTCTCTCCCGCCCTCTTCCGTCTGCCCTCCCTCTTCCACTGGCTGCTCGCTGGGTCGCGTAATTTCGCTCAGTACGTAGACAGCCGGCGCCGGGGTGCGGTCCAGGACGGGGCGGGCCCCGGCCCCTCGTGCATCCGCCCCGCTGGCCAATGTCTGCCGCGCTCCGATTAATCCGCCAATCGCGTCGAGCCCACGGGCGCGGGCGAGTTGAAGGGGCGACAGCCGCTGGGCAGGGCATCGAGCGCAGGCAGTAGAAGCGGAACTCGAAGCGGCGCAGAGGAGGACGGAGGGAGAGAGGGGGCCCGCAGATAAAGCCCGTGTTTTAATGAGAGAGGTATGTGCATGCTCAGGATTTTCATGACCATATAAGTACCAGCCACTCTCAGGATGGACTGCATCATCCGGGGTCTCCATCATCATCATCATCATGTGTCAACAGGGCCTAGTCTGACCTCGGTCTGCTTTGAAAACAAGTAGCACTGGAGCGGTGGCTCCAACTGTTTGACACAGCTGCCAAATATCTGCCAAACCCCACTCTGCTCTTCTGTATCGTGACTTCTGTCGCCGCTTGGCTCGCGTTACATCAAACACGTTCACTCCATAGACCGAAGAAGTAGAAAGCTGACAAAAAAAACCCCAAACTGTACACCTTCCACTGTCCAACACTGGAATAAAGATCTTATATTCATAGGTGGTATCTTAATATTAAAGCAAATTAATGTATCGTTCTACATGCTGAGGTCATATCAGAGGTCAGCGGCAGAGCACGACCAACGCAGCTGATATATATACTTGGCTGCACACCTTGGCAGGGTGGACGTTGGCCTGCAGGGCCTTGAACCGTTTAACAATTTATAACATCAGCATGTTCCCGTTAACAATAAATAGCTGCTGGCCTCTATTTCACACCAAGGGGATTTTTCAAATATATTTTTTATGATCTGCGTCATAAAAGATTTGCAACATATGAAGTGAAAAAAAAAATGATGTGGATGCAATTTTAGCAAACTACATGAGTTTGTTTGAAATTTACTTTACATGAAAATCTAAGGATGAATCAGATAAAGAAGTATTTGAAAAAAATGAAATTTATAATAACTGTGTGTACAGTCTAATTTGATCATCACAGGTTTTTCCATCATCATCAAAGTTGGGTGTGATCCATACCACAACAGCTGAACAAACATTTTTTCAGTTTCAATTTTAAACCGATATGCCTACTACCTATAGGCCCTAACTATGTCATTTTTTCCCCAACCATGTCCTGATTTGGCATTGATGTAAATTTACCAGTTCACCTATCAAATATAAGATCATAGAACTGACAAGATGCCTGATAAAGTATGTGACAGTTATTTGGTTTACTCGGGTTCCCGTCATTCAGGCAGGTAAGACCGGGTTCTTGACTGGACACGTTAACACCTGGGAACCACCGCAGGGGATGATCTAAATCATGTGATTACACAAGGAGAAACACTTGTTCAGCTTTCAAATTAACCTTGACATTTGCTCATTGTCTCAAGTAAAAAGATATATATATATATATATATATATGTGTATATATATACACAAAATATTTTTTGTTAAGAGAATCACAGGAGAGCCGTGGGGCATTGGTAGAAAAGAGGAAGGGGGTGGTGGGGCAAGTAAACTGAGAGAAAAGGGATGAGTGAAATGAAGACTGTGGAGATTGAAAGTTCTGCGGTGTCACTGCCAAATTCTATTTCAGAAGAATGGAATAGTACAATGCAAATCTTTTTACTTCAAATACTCCTCTGGGATTGATCTGAGCCTTGTTTGTGGAGTGGAACTGAGGGCACAGAGCCAACCTACATGCCACAACCAGCACCGAGACATTAGCAAAGGGAAGTAAAAAACTTCTTCTCTTTCTCAGTTTGAAAACATGGAATAGATGGGAGAGATTGCGGTGCAGCTCAAAACACTAAATTGTAAAAATTTTAAAAAGAAGATTTAATTGAAAAATAAATATCCACATAATGACTCACCTGTACGACCTGAACATCGCAGGTTGCAAATGAGGTTGCGTGAAAACTCAAAATGTCACTGCAAGTAACACATACAGTTGAAATAGTTACTGAAGGTGACGGATTAAGAACGTAATGGATGATCAGTTACAATAGTGAGACAGAAGTAATGGATAAAATAGCTGAAATAACAAGCCAAAAGAAAGAGATACATTAGTAAAAGGTGGCAAAATCGAACACAAACAGTTGAAATGGTTAGCTCAAAGTAAGAGATGAACAAAATGAACCTAAATGTAACTATACATATGAAATGGTTAAAATAGTAAGCTACAATTAACAATGAAACAGTTAAAAGTAATGTAATAAACATTTTAGGATCTGCCACTAACAGGGCAAATGCAAATGAAACCAAACCAAACCCTGGACAGTTTACTTAAATAGAAGAGAAAAACAATACTGTATTTATTTGTAATCAAAAGCATTAAATAATCTACTTGAAAACCAGGTCAATTGGACACATTACAAACATGATGGATGGCGTTCATAAGCAGGGGGGGGGGGGGGGGGGGGGTGTTAGAGGAAGGAAGTTTAAAGGTAATCTTCTCAGACAAGCAAAGTGTTGTCCTGCCTCTACTTTATCTTTTCTATTCTTCACTTCGACGGTGATGCCAGATAAGAGGCAGGAGTATGAAACGGGCGATGCTGCTCCGCGGCCCGGGGTCAACCTCGAACAAGACCTGCTGAAAGTATTGCCTCTATCGGTGACATCCACTACTCATTCAGCACACCGCACGAAGACAGCCCTCACATTATAACGGAGCCTCAGTCATGGCTGGCGTCCATTCATAAACATTGGAAAATCACATTTTCAGCAGAATGTGTGATTTATGTTCGCTACGTGTCATTATGAAAGGAATGTGCCCGTGTGTTTTCCTATACGTCTAGCAGCTGGGCATCACATGTACGCAGAGCAAAACATTTGACATTCTGCATAGCTGCCCCTTGAAAAAAAAAAAAATCATTAAATCTCGCACTCTCTCCTGGTCTGGGATGGATGGGAAATAACTGAAATTTCAGCTAAGGGGTCAAAGATCACCCCGTCACCCGTTACTTGAGCGGGACCAGATGCCGAGAGGGGAGAGAGGGCCAATTGGAGGATGAGGGGGAGTAAAATGAGAGAGACTGCTTACATAGAACAAATATATAATGAGAATAAACACATTTGAATTCAAAGTAAGAAATAAGAGAAAGGGTCACGTACATAAAGATCCTTGAGCCTAAAAAAGCCGTTACTCAACAAATGGCACGAGACACAAAACAAACAGAACTGGGCACAGACAGAAATGTAGGAATAAAATGCAGGCATAAATGACCAAATATGGACACTTCTGACCTCACTATCTCCCTCCCTCTCCCTACCTCAACGCTCTCCTTTTCCCTGTGACCTAGTCTCTCTCTCGTTTTCCTTTAGTCGGTTGTAACGGCAGCAGGGTGTGTCTGTATTTCGGGGAGTGCAAAGCCATTATATCATCCACTCAGAAGGGGGGGGGGGTGAAAAAAAGGACCCATTCAGTGTCAGCGCGTTAAAAAGGGTGCCATGTCCACTCACCGCCCGCTCTCCCTGCGTAATCACTTGTGTGAACTCATGTGTGTGGCCATTCATGCTCCGGTGTCTCGGTGAGAATGTGTGTTTGTGCCCTCATCCATGAACACGGAAATATGTTTAAACATGGCGTGCCGCAAGATCTGTCAGATCTGCTAAATGGGTTCTTTAACCATCCACCCGCCTGACTGAGATCGGCCAGCTGTGACCCCTTACCTGACGTCGGATGAGAGACAATTCAACACACACATATGCTTTTGACGTGATCCCCGGGTGAACAGATGGCGGCTCATTCCAACAACTTGTGTTTTGTTCAGCATCATTCCCCAGCTATGTGCAACACCCTCCCAAAAGTGCTTGCGCCAATCGCTTCAGTTCAGTCTCCTGAAACGAACGTGCTTGTCTGTGTGTACCGAAAAAGGACTGAACCTCGACAGAATGATTAGGGATCGACTCCAGCTTACAATAATGAGCGTACGACAGAGTGAGTGGCCGTTTACTCTGCCGTCTGTTCTTCAGTCTCGCCCCGCTTCCAGCACCACCTCCTTTCCGTAGTGCACAGGAAGGAGTGATAAGACACACGTTGACTCACAAAACCAAGGAATGTGGCGTAAAAGGGCAACGACGCAACGCTTCCCTTCCTCTGCTAACACGTCTCTTTGCTCCTTCATCGTCTGTGCTGATTGGACAACATCGCGAATGCACGCCGAGTCACGATGTGCCAGGTTGTACGTTGAATGGAGGCGATATAAACAGCAGTGGCTGCTTTGTCTGTCTCAGGGGCTGGTGTTTGTCTGGAACCGAATGGAGACCTAACACGGTCGGAGGGCAGCATGTGATTCACATACAAATACAGCTATGTATTTACTATAAACACAGATTTCCCCCCCAGGCAGTGGCAGCTCTGGGTGTTGAAACAGTCCCCCACCCCCTCACCCGAACTTACACAAACACACAGAAACTTTGAACACAATCACGTGTCCCGTACAAACACACAGCGACGGCGCTTGGCCCAGCGACGGGCACTTTATGATTTCAAGCAAACAGGAACAGTTTCAGCCGTAGAGAAAGGCGGGCAAACTGGGACAGAGTCACCAGAAGAATTCTGCAACTCTGCCTCTCAGCCCGCTTGTTCAGCAGCAGCAGCAGCAGCAGCAGCCGCCGCCGCTGGCTTCCCCTGTCTTTTTTTGCCTTATATGGTCACAAGAGTGGTTGAGTAAGAGAGAGAGACAGCGGGTGCAAGGGTGGAGGTGTGGTCTATTGTGTTTTTTTCTTCTTTTCTTTTGCGGAAGAGGTGTAGGGTTACGTGCTGCTCTTGAACCTTTGGAGCTTGTCGTCACCTCTCCAGTCACCTCTTTCCTCTGGCCACAGACAATGAGGATGAGCAGACAACATGGGGCGGGCGGGGGGGGGGGGGGGGCACATTGAGTCACACGTGGTGTGAGTCCTGAGGCCTGGAGGCCAGTCAGCGATTACTGAGACGCACACAAACGGCAGAATGTGGTGGAAGCGGCAGATCATTTACAATGCGATTGCAGACCCAGACGTACATCAACTATGCAGGAATGTCTTTCATCCGGCACACAACAACTGCGTCTGTACATCTGAATCACTGGCTTCACCCGACACCTGCTCAGGTAATCCCAGTGGAATTCCCTCTATTCTTAAAAGAATAATAATAATAATAATAACAACAACACTGGATCTCCGCCTCTCGTTGCTACTGAGCAACTCACGCACGATTGTCTCCCCCTGGCTTATTCAAGTCAGGCCCGCTGTAGGTGCAGATTGAACATGTCAGCGGATGTGTAGTCAACAAGCAGTTCACAGGCCCTTGTCACGGCTCCGTCAGCTGTGGGCTCCGTACCGACATGCCAGGAAGGGGGCAGGCAGGCAGGCCCGTAATGGTTTTGTGAGAAGATGGGATGATGACATAATGACTGCAGGTATAACTCTCCTGTCTCCCTCAGCCCCATGACCTCATTTACTCGAGTCAAGTGTTTCTAGAGGGCAATGACACACAAACGCCTTAATCCTATGCTACACACACACACGCTGCGCACGGTTTTCATGGGGGAAAGTGTGTGCGAGTGCACTTCGTAATAGAACAGGTATAACACAGGAAAGGTATTTAACTTCTTTTGTCTTATGTCAAACACGTAATATCCTTGTGGTTTGAAAGCGCCGTGACCTGCCCGACTCTTACACTCTTAAATATTCACAATGTCTAGAGATGCAAAATTGCAAAAAAGGGTCTTTGTGGGTGTGAGTTTCGCAGTGTTCAAAGGCTGGAATCACACAGTCTGGAGTGGTGGGACACAGGCAGGTGGTCTGACATGTGACCAAGCAGGTGAAACTGGAAACGGAAAGGTCAAATGGGGCACGTGTTGACCCCAACTCCGATAGAAGAGAGAAAAGAGGTTTGGTAGAGGATGAAGCTGAAGACATTATAGAAATCAGAGAGACAAATGGGGCAGACAGATGGATGTGGATGACAGCGGGGAGGTCATTTAGAGAGAACCCATCAGGGGAGGGTTGGTGAGGAGGCCTTCCACTTACACTGATGAGAGGGTTGTGACGGCGCGAGTAACACCCACACGTTCACACAAAGGCAAATAGATACGGAGAACGCACAACAATGACATCATAAACCAGGGGATAATTGAGAGCTGACTTCTTTCCCTTCGCACGCCCGCACGCACACAGCCTGTGGCAGGGAAAGTACATGGCCTATCAAAGAAATATTGCATCCGTGTTAAAAGTAAACAACAAAACTCCAACCCTTGTGTCTGTTTCAGCCACAGTAAAAAAAACTAAAAACACACAAACCCAGTACAGAACATCTCCTTTATTACATGACTTGATCAGGTTTCTGGTACACAGTTTACAGCAGTTTATTTCAGTAATAAACTAAATCAAATCCTAGATTTGCATTTCCTGCTCGACGTAAGCTTCACAGTCAGGACCCAGACACACGCGCACACACCTTCCTCCCCCTTGTATTAGGCATAATGGTGTAAAACGACAATGTGTGGCTCAGCAATGATAGAGAAATGCCGACCTCTTGTGGACGAAGGCAGGAACTACGTGCAACACTGTCATAAACCTCATTTCAGTATCGTCAGGTTTTAAAGTTAAATCCTCTTCACAGCTAAAACTAAAAATGTTCATCCCTCATGTCGTTCAGTATAAGTGCGTCACAGAGGCGCGTTTTTTTTCCATTCTACAGACTTCTACGGCAAACTGTTACACACCAGCTCAGCAGCTCCAGTGGCATGAAAAGAGCCGCGGAGCCGTCACATTATTTAAGAGAAATGGACCTGCTGCGAAAAGGAGCACAGCATGAACTAAAAGGCTAATGGAGGCACACACCCAGCACTAGACAAAAGAAACGAGGAGGGAGACAGAGAGACAGAGAGAAGGAAGCAGCGGTGCACAGCTGAAGGCGGGTGTCTAGGGATGGGTGTGGGCATTGAGAGTTTGCCAGCTGGGGTTGCGGCAAGGTTTTTATTTATTGTTGGTGGTGGCCAAACCGGCTCAAGATGGCGGCTAAAGGGTGCCAACCATTATAGAGTCATACAAAAAATAACCCATCAGTATGGTGGTGAGTGGCAGGGCGGGAACAGCCAGGTTTACTGTCCAATGATTTTGCTGACAAATGAGTCCAGCTCATCATCGTCTTTGATCCCCACAAAATGGTCGACGACGTCGCCTCCCCGCATGGCGATCACGGTCGGGACAGCAGACACCTGGAGACGGAGGAACTCATGTTGTGAGACTAGTAATTTAAGACCAAAAAGTGTCATGAATACCACAAAATTACTTGAGCTCTCACCCCATATTCAATAGCCAGGTCTGTGTGATCGTCAATGTCAACTTTTGCCATGGCAACGCGTCCTTTCTGTTTTGCAACAGCCTTCTCCAACCTTGGCCCAAGGATCTTACAGGGACCACACCACCTAAAAACAGAACCAATGACAAAACATGAAAGTATTATGAGGAGTATATACCTACAAGTGGCTGAAGGCTTTTCAATATAGAACAAACCAGTTCTAATACAGGTCACAATTTATTCATCTTTAAAGTGTTAATGGGGAGCCTCGCAGAGCAGCTTCAAGCAACACATCAGTGTCTGTGTAATGACTGGTCAGCTGTGATGTAACAAGACGGTAAAATGAGCCAAGAGGCTGCTCTAGGAATATGAATAACATCGCTGCAGGATTCATTGGAACAGGAATAAAGAGCAACAACTAAGGCGCTAATGTGATTGTGAAAAGTATTAAGTGCATGTATAATTAGAATCATGAATTAAGAAAAAAACCTATGCATTTTTATTCATCTGGCTCAATGCTTAGCTTTCTAGCTCTCTTTTTTTCATGCTAAACGCATCTTGGCTTATTTAAGAAATTTGAGGTCCAAATATTTCTCACATACAGCTCTGAGGTTGTTATTTTTAGGCCTAAGACAACGGCCTAATTGTATCGACATCTTAATAGTAAATGTATCGGTTCTGTAATTAAGTTTCATTTGTCTTCATCAGGAGAGATGAAGACCCCTCTATAAGCCAGGGTATATCCAGTGACTGTCTTTCAGTAGCTGTTGTGTAACCTCGCATGTCTTCACAGTGGAATCCCAATGGTGGTCCCATGTATATTTAGAAACAGCAAGACGCACACACGCTGTATGTAACACATCTAGTCATTTAAAGAGACAGGACAGCTGTAAACCAAAGCTCTTGTCAGGGTCAGTGCAAGAATATCTGATTGTTCTGTGCTGTAAAGGACTTTGGGTGGTCCATAAGACTAGAAATGCGTCAATAAAGTAAGTTTACCTTTACTGGCTTTAGTCATTTTGGGAAAAAAAAATACATATACTTTATTGCTTCATATGCCTAAATATACTGACACAATCAAGTTTTGATTCTGTACAATTGCATATTGTTATTTACTATTAAGGGAGATGGAGATATGGGGTGGGGGTATTTATGATCTCAAAAAGTTCTGAGAAGTGTCTTATAACTTACGTGTTGTAACACACACACACAAAAAAATACCATATTGCTGTTTGTTCTCAAATGTTAAGAGTTGATAGCTTTACTCCACTATTTTCATTTAACATTAGAAACATGAACATCCTCAGTCATCTGTTGACCATACCTCCCTACAGTACTCACTGTGCGTGGAAGTCAATTAGCACGGGCAGTTCGCTGTTGATGACCCTCTCTGTGAAGTCATCGTGGTCCTGAACGTTGAAGGAGGCGGCCCGGCTGAAGGTGTGGGTAAGGGAGCGAGGCAGGGAGCGCGAACGCGAGACGAAGACGACCCGGGCTGTGGGCGACTGCGGAGAGGTGGAAAAAGACGAGGACGCGGTGGTGGCAGAAGACGCCGGGAGGCAGCGGAGATCTTTCACAGACAGGGTCCAAACTCTACGTACGAGCAGCCTGTGAGCCATCTGTGCAAAAGACATAAGATAACAGAGGATTAACGCTGATTTAAGGTTCTGCGTGCTACATTTTTCGCAGAACCCTTTTTATTAATGAGACCAGTTCCCGTTCCGATGATGTTTGTCTTGTGCCGATTTAAGGATTACCAAAAGAGGAAGAGGGAGTTTTGTACACTTCCATCGCCGCCGGACCATCTGACGTTTTTTGCATGGCAACTTAACAGTGAGTGCATGATAAGAACATCAACGTGCGGCAGCATGATGCCCTGCCACACGCTCGAAACACGTTCTCATGTGCTCGCCAGATGACAGGCATGTTAGCAGACTGCATTTCTAAGCCAACAATTGTGCGGAAGAAAGGCAATGAATGTCACATTCTTTTTCCAGGAATACTGTATGTTGTTTCAGAGTCCTTACATAGACATAAACGTATCTATATATAATACATACATTGAAAACAGTCTACACGCTGTTATAGGCCAGTGAGAAAGTCATGGAAGGTCTCATGGTAAAAGCAGAAGGACTGCACTACACACTTTAACTGTTCCACAAGAGAGGACACTTATGTAAGGCCGGTATGTTTACGGCCATTTTCTATAGGCAGAGTGTTCTATGGGTGGGTGCGTTTTCCTTGTGTGAACTAGATTCTCATAGTCAGAAAAAACGGCATGTTGTAATAACAATAACAAAGCCGTTAAAAAAGAGTCAAAGGTCTGACCTGATTGAAAGGCAGGACATTGATGGTTTGAATCCACTTTAAACCCCGCATGTGTTTCAGAATGACACCACTTGCTACTTGGCTGGAACAGTATTAGAGCTGAACCATTTAGTCACTTACTCAATTGTCATTTAAAAGAACATTCATAGTGCAAAAAAACACCACATTTAAAGGAGACATATTATGTTCATATTCAGGTTCATACTTTTAATGTGGGTCACCACTTGAAAAGGTTTACATGCTCTAATGTTCAGGCAAGGCATCAGTGTTCTCATAGTGCCCATTCCTGCAGCTCCTCTTTTCACCCTCTGTCTAAAACGCCTGGATTTCTTTTAGCCCCCCCATAGACTAAACCAATTAAATTTTAACAGAACATTCATAGTGCAAAATCGCAAGAAATGTAACAGAATGTTTTCAGTTTGATGGGTGCAAATACTTCCTAGTGTTCTTTTATGGAATATTACATGTAATATTGTGTAATTTAATAGTATCTTAATACTTTGGCTTGGGTTTTAGAGAGTAATGGGCCTTTTTCACTGTTTCTGTAACAACACAGACAAAAAAGACAGCGTTTATTGCATTGTGAGTAAATCTGTTGATTATTTTCTCAATTAAAAGACAGAAATGGTGAAACACGTCATCAGAAGTTTACAGAACACAAGTTGAAGTAATCAAAACGACTTGTTTGGTCCGAGCCTGACAACATTGAAATATTAACCTCATCATAATCAAAGTAGGCTACAACTAACAATTATTTTAATAGTTGATTAATCTGTTGATTAATTGGTTTGTTGTTTGGTTCATAAAATGTCATAAAATGGTGAAAAATGTCAATCATGTTTCCCCAAACCACCACGGTGATGGTTTTTTTTCGTTCACACACCAAAGATATTCGGTTCACTGTCACAGAGGAGCAAAGGAAACCAGAAAGCATTCACATTTAAGAAACTGAATTCAGAGAATTTGGCCTTTTTTCCCCCCATAAAAACTACTTGAACCGAATAATCGATTATCAAAACAGTTGGCGATTAATTTTGATTACTAATCGATTAATAGATTAACTGTTGCAGCTCTAAATCAAAGCAATCAGCGGATATTCAAAATGAGACGTTGGCTGTTTGAGAGCAATGACACAAATGATTAATTGATCATCATCAGTCCCAACGGATATATTGTCACTGCTTGGGAACTTCCCTCATTGATAAGTTGGAAACAAAGGGATCAGAAGAAATATTATCATCCAGTATAACATTTGATAGTCTGTTGTACAGTTAATACAGTTTCCTTTCACTCTCCAGCATCACCTGTGTAGTGTTGATACTGATCCTTGATATCAGCATGTATGTCACTGATGTGTTAGTGCTGGTGAAACCCCTCAGTGAGGTCAACAGACAGTTAACAGACAGACAGTTAACAGAGCGTAGACAGACAGACAGACAGACAGACAGACTCTGGTCGGGGCAGTGTTACAGCTGTTACAACACGCTCACTCACCACAGAAGAAGACACCACCCAGCTTAAAACATTCCACACTTTCCCCAGTGGAGCTGATCTCCTTCCCCGACCACCAGTCCTCTCTCCCCCAATGTTCGCTGCTCATCTACCGGCAGATCGCCCCCGCCCCCCTGCCCCCAGTAGCCTCCGTTACGTGTGACTTTGCCCTCTTCCTCCTCCTCCTCTTGACCTAACCAACCGCCGCCGCCGCCTCCTCCTCCTCCTGCGGACACTTTCACACCGACAAGCTCCCAAATGTCACACAAACACACACACACACACAACAACAACACGGAGGAATTGACCTGAGGACGAGTATTGTCCGTGTTTACCTTGCCGTTTTCGCCAGAGTTGATCTTGACCTCGCGGACCGACAAAGTGCTTCCGCTTTTAGTGCTGCGGATTAGAAGAAAAAAGACAACGAGCGGCTTTTTATCGGTCTGTCGAGGCTGCAGCGCCGCGAGTGGCGCCACCTCTCGGTCGGGTCCGGTATAACACACACAGGTCTGTTTTCTTGCAAGGGCGCAGCACTGGGAGGAAAAGTGGGACAGACGACCCAGGGCCTGGAATTAAACGGTTTTTTTGTTTTTTTTCTGGGGGTGAACGGGCTTTCAGCAAGTTGCTACTGGTGAAATTCAGGGGTGAAGTCATTTTCATATTTGACATTCCTCACTTTCCGGGTCTTCTCTTCATTAGCTCTGCCTCGACCTGTGCCAGTTTTGGAATATGTTGGAGAGCTCAGTCAGGGAGATTTTTAACACATTTGATCGAATCACCATCCCCAAAGATGAGGATGCAGTGGAGAGCGCGCAAGGCATTGCATGTCTACCCAGTGTGCATGTCACTATAGGTGTTGACAGGGATGACCCATTTCAATCTTCAATAACTTTTTTTGGTTTGTGCCATTATACAGAATGACAGCCATTTCGTATTTCACAGCTGACAAACAACAAACAAAACAAAACAAATCAAATAAAAAATGAAAAAACATAACTTAAAAATGAGAGGTTTGCATTTTCAATAGCTCACTCAAACACATGAGAGGTGGCTATTGAGAAAGAAAACCTTGAAATATTCATAATAAAGCAAAATCCTCACTGATAAGGATGTTGAGGGATTTGCTGAGGCCTTTTTCACAGGGCACAGAGACTGCAAAATTTGCTGCTACACCCCTGAGTCCATGCATCTGTTGGACTGGACGAGTGAATTTTTCAAGTACAAAAACGAGTATTGACAGAAACTAGAAAAAGAGATCATATTACCCCTGTGTTAGCTTCTCTGCATTTTTCCGTGTAAAACACAAATTTAAATTTAAAATCCTGCTCCTCACATACATAGCCCTTAATGATCAAGCTCCATCATATCTTGAAAAGCTCACAGTACTGTTGTGTCCCAATAGATCACTTTGCTCTGTAAGCACAGGATTACTGGTGGTTCCCAATATCTCTAGAATATTGTAAGGTCTCGACCTCACTATGTAAAGGCCTTGAGATAATGTATGTTGTGATTTGGCGCTATAGAAATTACATTTAATTGAATTTAAAAACACCAAACTGTCCAACAATCATTTTAGATCAGGAACTGGCCTAAGAGGGACTGAAATATGGTCAGGACAATGTAATTTTAGATAATAAAAAAGCATTGGGTGATGCCTTATTGCATTTCTATTTGTGGTATTATGTGTATGAACAATAAATAAGCAGTAAGTTGTGCATGATCCCAATTTTCATAAGTAAACTACTCTCATGCTCATAATTCATAGAGATGGAATGGTGTGGTCGATGGACTGAGCCTTTCATGTCCGACAGGGAAACAGGATGAAAGAGAGGAGGTGGGTGGGTTGTTTGGAATAGAGATGTGTGTCATTCAAGGCTGAGTGGAAAAAAAGTCAGACTCAAAGAGATTGAACAAGACACTGGACAGAGAGGACCACAGATGAACCGCTGAAGGGAAATAATACATGGGAGAGGATTCAAAGGACCAAACCATTTCGGTAAATAATTTACGGGACCAGATGAGCGATGGTGGAAGATTAGCCTTGGTTCTCTGAGTCCTTCCTACTCTGCCATCACATCTCTGCCTATTTTCCTCAAAAAATTGCTTGTATTTTTTCTTCTTTTTCTCAGGATTTTGAACGGGGGAATGAGCCACATTATTCCTACACCAGAGGACCCACGTCCCAAAATATAAGCATGGATAACAGCGTTCAGAGGACAGTTGGAGCTTCAAGACCTCCTCCCGTTCTTCGACCTCCTCCACTGTTTCGCAGCATAGGACCGCCTGGGCTCCCTGCCGGTGTGCCCCCACACAGACGACTCCGCTCTATGTTCTGCAGGTCTAGAGCTGTGTTGCCCGCAAACACACACGTCGTAGGAGACTCAGACGTACGCACTTTCACAGACATTCTAACGGGCAATCATGCTCCCACAATTATGTGCCCACTTGGGTGCAATGACGCACTCTCAGAGGATATCCGGCGCGGCACAATGTCCGCTGCACTGGAGCCTGCAGTGGACTCCGACCTACAAAGCGGAGCTGCAGTGTTCAGGTCAGGGTTTTTTGCAGATCGCGTGAGTCCTCGGGCACACAATGTGAGGCAAGACAGACGGCTGTTTTCTCCCGTCTGTCCATCTGCAAGAGTCAACGTCAGACAGGGCAGCGGGGTGACTCCACTTCAGACATCAGAGGAGCCTGCGATCAAAGAAAGGCAGCATCAAAAGAGGAGAAAGAGGAGCTATAGGGTGGACTGTACAGGGGAAGGTGCAGTGCCCTCGCTCACTGAAAAAGAAGAGGATACCAGGCTCTGTGAATGGTTACAAAGTCTGGGCATTGCAGGTGGCAAGGCCAAGGCCTCCATCACTACAAACAACCAGCAACAGCTATTTGTATCCAGGTGCAGTGGGGTGATGAGCCTCAGACACCCAGACACAGCGGCAAGCCAAAGGAGAGACAGACGCCCCCATTTCCTACCTCCCATCTGTCAGTCGGACTCCCTCCTTCATGTGCCCCTCCTGCTTCCTGAAAACTCCCCCCCGCCCTCACCCTGCACCGACCCGGACGCCCCCATCCACTACCTACCCATACCGCCACTGAAGCCCATCTCATCGAGGAGGAAGTGAGAAGCAGTCGGCCAGCCAGTTTTGTACTGATCGTGTTTCAGACTCATGCCTTGTTAGGTTCTCACTGGCTCTCGAATGACGACAATTTCAAAACGTTATGGATATACTGTAAAAACCTGTGTTTTATTCTAATCAATTGATTCCATGCAGATAAACCAGGGGAGAATGAACACCTCCATTAAAGGCTTTTCTTCAGCAGTTGTTGGAGCTGCTATATCTGTTTACATGATATTAAGTTATTCTATTTTACTCCCAACGTATTCATAAAGGAGGACAATTAACGTGGAGCATATCTTCTGGTCTTTGTGCCTTTATTGAATAGGCAGGACATGTAGGGGGGAAAGCAGAAGGGAAGGATATGCAGCAAACGTCCAAACCCTCTGCTCAGGGTATTTATGTCCATGTGGTATGTACCCTAAACATCCAGCTATCAGATTGCCCCAACAGTACAGCATTCGCCAGGGGGGGCATGTGGGGATTGTGTAGTAGCTCAACAACAAAACAAAACAAAAACACAACAGAAAACCTGGATTTCATTTGAAAATATAAATTGACATATTGAGTCAGCCGAGCGCAACCTGTTGTAAATGTGTCAGAAGTAGTCAGCGAGTGAGCAGGATAACAATGCATAGGTAACGAAGAAGTCCAAATAGTTAGGTACAGACGAGGTGGGCTTGTTAAAGTGGTAGCTGAAAGTAATGGATATAGAGTTAAAAATGTTCTAATCTAAATAGTAAAAGTAACAATTGTTAGAATAAATTAGTCAAACAATAGCCACTTTTACATAGTGTTGAATAACATTCAGTTTAAAATCACTTCAAATGAATACATTTGGGAAATGATTGATGGAGTAAATTAAGGCCTTAATTGGTTAATGAGTTAATCAGGTATGGTTGTGGTAGCACATTGGAATAAAAAGGCTTGCAAAAACTCTTATAGAAGTGTTCATGATATTGCGTCCAATCCCTTTTTTCGTTTTGCATTAGATTACGAAAAATATTCCAGTGATCTATATTTCAGGCTTTTGGTCTGTTTGCTCATTCCTCTTTTTTCTTGTCGTGCCCTCATTTTTCCAGGAGAGGGCGATGTGATTTGAACAGACGGGAGGGGGTGGAGGGCTTGGGGGGGTGGTGGGTGGTTTATTAGACTGTAGCCGTTGGGGCCTGAACAGAGCTGTGTTCTGTGTCCCTGCTGAGGTGGGATCTGTGTGTCAGGACCAGAACACACAAGCCTCAGTCCCTCTTACCGCTCGCCTCGCATACCCCTCCTGCACATGTTTACCCGCAAACGCAGCCCAAAACTGTTTGTGAGTGAGGCTCTTTTTTTCAAGGCAGCCTGCTCCCCCCCACCCCCCAGGCCCTCTTTCCGCCAAATAAACATTGCACCGGAAATTGCAGGGATATCTGGGATTTTTGAGGGGTCCCGGTGGAAAGGAGGAGAGAGCTAGAACAAGGGAGCTCTCTGTGACACCTTGGAGGTGAAGGGAGGGCGAAGACGCAAGGAGGGGGGGGGGGGGATCCAGAAGGGAGGGCGTGACCTTGCCTTGGTTGGTTGGTGGGCACCATTAGTATGATGCATATTCACTGACAAACAGGTACAGGTGACCCAGTTCCTCTTGACCCCGTCAGAGGATCACAGTGTGCGTGCTAAGGCTGACCTCTCTTGTCACCGTAGGAGCTGAAAAAAGTCAAAGGTCAAATGGAAACGATACTCTGTGACGCAGAGCAAACTGCACTGCGTGTTTCCTAACAGATAACGACTTCTTGGGATGGTTGTAACCGCTGCACCTGACCGTTCGCCTGTTTCCTGGATGCACAAGGCTGCGGTTGGGGGAATACAAAGCCATTGATGGAGCTGAGGTTTCATAACAGCCCCTGACAAAGCATGCATGAATGGCAGGGTGTGTGTTCTTTGCGTACACAGAACGATCCCTCCCGCCTTTGTGTGAGAGTTTTGTCTTGACTCAATCCCAATAAAACCAGATGTCTTTATTTGCCAATAACAGCCTGGTGGCGAGATTGTGCCAAGAAGATGATTGCAGTTGATGACCTTGTATTTATTTTAGCTCGTATGAAGCTGCATCCTCAGTGATTTGGGAATCTCCCTACATGCACTTTTGCTGATCTGTCACGTTGGCATTTTCTGAATAAATGTTTCCTATGTACATGTTTATATTTATACATGGGAAATCAGGATGGTACGAGGGTGCAATGAACGTCTCAGAGTCATTCATACGACGACTATGAGTGATTAAATGATGAATATGGAGCCACACGTCCTGATGCGTGTGAATTTGAGAACATTTAATACAGCAAACATGGATAGGAATGTGTTTTGAAGGATGCATGTGTATGGATGGCACACCTGACAGCTGTGTGTGTGAGTGTGTGTGTGTGTGTGTGTGTGCGTGTGTGTGTGTGTGTGTGTACCCTCCCCGTCTCGTTTATCCAGCTCTACTCTTACACCGATCTATGTTTCAGTGTTTGGGAAGTCAACAGTAGAGTTCCTGTTCTTGGTTTAAAAATAACTTTAGGACTAAAATTCCTTGCCCCCTCCTCTCATCCATTTCTTAATGGCGCGCTCCTAACCTCTCTCTTTGCTTGTTTTTCTATCCCATTCTTCTGTTTTGGAACAGGCTGTGCACTCTGTATTTTTTTTTTCTTTGTCCTCACGGCATAAAAACACATACTAACATCCACAGCTTTGCTTCGCTGTTAATTTTGTGAAGCATCTACTTGTAATCTGAACTTCATTTTATGAGTATTATTATTTTATAATTATTACTTTTCTTAAAATGATCTAATTATCTAATTGTATTATTATTTTCTGTATGAGAGTTGTGGGTTCCGGGTCGTGGGGGTCGGTAAATGAGAGACTTTAAGTATATATGTATGTAAGTTGTATGCGATTTGTCTGTTGTATTTTTTGTTTCATGTTCGACCCCCTTGAAAACGAGATGGTTCATCTCAAGGGGCTTTCCTTCAATAAACTTCAACTAAACTTCAACTAAGAGCCCGTGTTTATGAGACAATGTTCAGGATGATAGAGGTTTGTCAAGGCACAGGCAGGGGCAAGAATACGAAATAATAAATAAGAAGAATTTCCTTCTTGGTCTTTGAGAGGATAAAAAGAAGATAAGATACAGAGGAATACGACAGGGATGCGAGCAGGCTACGCATGTCAGCAGCTCGGTGAGAATCTACTAAGCATTTAGTTCAGAACACTATTGCAACAACCTGCCAGTTTTAAGAAGGTGTAACGACTGTCACGCTCATCTTTAGCATGTTAGCATGCTGACATCTGCTCTTAAGCCCCACAGTAAACACAGAGTACAGCCGAGGCTAATGAGAATGCCATTAGTGTTGCAAGCCGTCATACATTTCGACTTGACCCTGAGAACAGCCTAAACACGAGTCAAAAGGTCATCCAATTCTATGATAATCAAGCTGTTCCTTATACACTGTCATATGGTGATTATATTTTATTTTTTTCACAGAAAAGTATTTGACGCCAGTCAAGAATTCAAAGAACAGTTTATATCTGGATTCTCTCGCAAATTTTTTTTAGGTTTCAGTGAATTCTATCATGGACTGTATTGAAATGACTGCACTAAGACTGACAGTCTACAGCCATGCTAGAGTCTCAGTGAAGCTGCATTTAGGCCTTGAGACATAGCTGAGATGGTGTCGGCCAATGGGCACGCAACAGAAGGGTGATGTCATTAGTTTTGCGTTGTCCATATTGGAATTTTGAACCAATCCATTCAGCAGATGACAAGACATTTCATTGAAAGCCAAAATAAAACGAGGCCCTCTCCGGGGTTCAGAACGTCTTGACTGGGACATCACTCCAAAATCTTCCCAACAACACGTCACGATAAAATAACAATGTTAAAGGCGACCAATTGTCTAATCGTGTCGCACAATTTGAACCTCAATATGTCAAGGGAGGTTCCAATGTTGGCAATTATGTACACAGCAATAAATCAGTGATACAGAGACAGAACTGTGTCCTCTCTGCTTGGAGCAAAGTGAACAACGGGACAAGTGAATGCAATATAAAATTAGGGAAAAATCTAAATCAAAGACCATCGCTGGATCTCTTGGGAAAGTCAGACTTCTCTACTCTCAGCCAGAGGGGAAAATTATAATACTGTCCCCCTTTGTGACCCTCTCTCCTGCTCCTAATGATTCTAATACAGTCACTCAAAAACTGTTTACACCTATTCCCTTGGATCCGGGAGGTGTTTGTTACAGTATGGTGGACAGAGGAAGAAGCCTCAGACTTTTAAACTGCCAAGACACAATAAAGGTTCACAGATAATCGAAACCTCACGCCTTGGCCACACCTCGAGCAGACCAGCTCACAGGTGCTCGTGTACATACGAATTTGCACGTGCGTATTCGGAGGCGGCGTCGTATGAAGAGCGGGAGTTGTGGCGGCAGGTGTGGCGGAGGCTTTCCTGTACAAACACTCCACACCTGTCTTCCTCTCCCCCTCCTCTCCACGTCCAACCCCGGCTCATGTATAAACACACTCTTTCTCACAGACGCACAAAGCTTTTCCTCACGGTCAAACCACCACTTTTCTGCTTTGCTCATAATGCCGTGCGGCACATTGTGCGAAAATGAAAAGGGAACCGCCTTTGTTCCAATGACCTGCATCCTGCTCTATCTACTTTCTTTTTCTTCTCGCTGCCTGACATTTCCTAACATCCCTAAAAAACCCTGTGCGTCTGTCTTTGATTTCCTCCGACTTGTTTTTGTAAAGAATTGATCTGTTTCTCAGCTGCCTAACCCTGCCTCCTCCTGCACCTCCAACCAATCCTGGGACTGTTTAGCAGCAGTGACAAGGAGGTTTTCCAGTGAACTCTCAAAGCAGACTCGGGTCACCTTAACCAGTACGAGTTGACGTTCGCTGTCAGCTCAGAATGTAAAGGTCGCCGCGCAGGGCGAGCTCCCGGTGCACTGTCCAGTATCCCCTTTAGAGCGAGTGAATGCCTCTACTACTTTGGTGTGTTGGAAAGTCTGCGTGTTTGTTTAGTATGTCTAGGATGGAAGCCACCGAGACCAAAGTGGAAAGGACCGATTCTTTGATGAGTCCATGGAACTTGAATATGAAAACAACAAAAACATTTCTCTGCATGTGTTTGTGTGTGTGTGTGTGTGTGTGTGTGTGTGTTGTGGATGCATGTGCGCACACACACACACCCACACACACACACACACACACACACACCTCAGCATATCCAGTGTTTTTTTTCTCCGTTCATTTTCTCCGGACGTGTCGGGCTTGTTTTCACGGGCCTGTTACATCACCTCCGTGTACTGACGGAGAGAGATGGATTGTGTGGGAAGAGGATGAAGGTTTTGGTAAATACATAACTCTGCTCTCTGTGTAGGCCTCTGTGTGTGTCCATGTGTCTGTGTGCTTTAAGACATACTGTGACCTGTATGTGTACGATGGTGTGTGTGTGCACATGGGCCCTTCCATTTCTGTGATAAGTGCTGGTGGAGTGTGCTGCCGATATATGCAAATGGGAGTATGCTTGAAACGGAATTGTATGCAGGCGTATATACAGTAGGGGAGAGTAACGAAGTAAATGTATTCATACATTTCTCTCCTTCAGTATTTCCAGTTTATGCTTGTGACAGCTACAGTTAACAGCTACTTTCCCGACTAAGAATTTGCATTACATAAAACCTGATGAGTTTATATTATGCAATACATTGTTTAGCAGATAAAATCAATGGCACCTAACCTTTCTGGGTCATCATCCCACACAAAATAAACCAACGTGAAGCTGGGGGACCTTGTCATGTTTCAGAGGCTTGAGTTGTTAGCAGTTCCATTAAAGAACGTTTCCCTTCAAACAAACAGAGTTCCAGTTAAATAATGATTTGACTCAAATATATAAAATTAGGTAAGCAAAGATAATAAAAAAGTCTAAATTTGTGAAGTAGACCTTTTACTTTACTTTTACCTGTGATACTTTAACGTCTGACTATGTAACCTCTGAGAGAAGAAACATTGATTTGTTTCATCTTGCAAATAAAAAGTTGCATCATTGTATCATTGCTCAATCATATAATATACTATTACCTATTAAAATGTACATACAGTATACAGTACTTTGCTGACTGTCCTTCTATTTAGAACACCACTAAATCTCTTGATGTGACACAATGCTGCACTATTAGTTTTTTACGAAAACAGTTTTTTTTTATTTCTCACTTTCACTTATTATCCGCACTTATGCATGGCCCATTGCTGCCGTGACGCCTGGATTTCTCATCTGACGTTCAGTACAGACTCACCTTTACTTGAGTAAAGGATGTGAATATATTTTCCACTACAGTGTGTTTTTTCTGCCCAAAACCTACTGAACACACCACTCTAAATGCATGCCATTTGGTTAAGTGCAGGGGGTGATTTATAGGGGATGACGGGGGATGCGATCTCGCCCGTTGGCACAAATGACTGCAGGCATCCCTCAGCTTAATCATACATTTTAGGGCAACAGCGGGGGGGAAAACAACAATTTATCCACCACACAGTACCTCTCACTGTGCACACCAAGCAGCCCATTGCATGCGCCCGTGTCACTGCCGAACAGTTTAATGTAACGTTTTAGAGTGCATATGTGTGTTGAACCCTCTCAACAGGGAGTGTGTGTGAGTGTGTGTGTGTGTGTGTGTGTGTGTGTGTGTCAATACCTCCAGCTCAGGTACTGAAATGGCCAGTTTCCTGTGTGCATGTCTGCTGGGATGACAAGAAGATTATCCAGGCGGTTCTCGCCCCTGCTCTTGACTCT
Organism: Scophthalmus maximus; assembly: GCF_022379125.1. Classification (NCBI taxonomy): domain Eukaryota; kingdom Metazoa; phylum Chordata; class Actinopteri; order Pleuronectiformes; family Scophthalmidae; genus Scophthalmus; species Scophthalmus maximus. The sequence goes on along the minus strand of NC_061531.1, from coordinate 5,184,984 downwards.
TCAATGAAAACCTTGAAATGTAAAATAATAAATTTGTGTCTGTTTACATGTCGTTTGTGTGCATGTGTGTGTGTGTGTGTGTGTGTGTGTGTGTGCGTGTGTGTGTGTGTGTGTTTGGAAAGCAGTGGCCTGGGAACCTCCGAGTAGGTAAAAGGGATGTGGGGGCTAAAGACAGGATATAGAAGGAGGAAAAGAGTGTGATGAATTGCAACGGGAGATTATCATAATCATTCTCAACATGGCTATCACCCAGTCATGTAGTTATTGCCAACCCTGCTCCCCTTGTACTTTATCTGTCAAGCTCTTGTCTTTAAGTATTTTCATAAAGCGGTGGAAGGAAATTGCTAGCTGTTTTGCATGGCTGCCCCCGGTATTAATGTAGCACAGACGAGCAGCTGCGCATATTTATTTTACTTTTCACAAAGCAGCGGCCGGACAGAGGTATGCGTGTGAAAAGAACTTTAAAGCATCAAAAATATTATTTTCGCCCAAACATAAATAAATAAACACCCCAAAGCCAGGTCCTCTTTGGAATGTAGTAATTCCGAGTTTTTATGAATGACTGCATTCATGCCTGGCCACGCCCCCACACCCTCCCTCCTACGGCGAGCTGCGAGCGGCGCCCCGCCCCCCTCCGTCAGCGCCGAGACACCTTGGCCGCGCGCCTGCGTCCCCATTGGTCGAGAAAGGGCCGGGGTGGGCGTGGCCGCCCCAAAAAGCACGGGGCCGATATAAAAACAGGGCTCAAACTTTGATCGATGAGAATTTGTACAAATGATGGGGGACTTTTGATGGTCGTCGTGCCAGTCGGATTTAATCTTTTGTGGACAAAAGCCATTGTCTCTGAGCCGGTGGCGGATCTATTATCTTTTTTTCTTTTTTTGGGGGGGTTCCCCTGTGGCATAGATTGCTGTTTATCGTTCCTCCTTCTTCCATGTGAGTTGGCTGACAGCATGGGGACGCTGCTATTGTTCGCTGCCCTGCAAGTGGTGACAGTCGGTCTGGTAAGTGTGCGAAGTCGACTCTCCGCGCTGCACGTCAACACGGCGGAGTACAGACTCACGTGCCTGCACTGTAACGCGAGCTCCGGCGGATTTGAGCTGCCGTCGTCCGGTCACATTCGTCCATACGAACTGATCTCGGGCGATGGTCCGACGGAACCGCACACACTTGTTGCGATCCTCGCACCGGCTGCTCCCCCTCCGAGTCTCCGTGTGGAGAAGCGAGTGAGCCCAGTGTCAGGATAAATAAAGATGCTGAGCGCTCAGAACTTTCACACTCCTTATTTTCAGGGGTGCAAGGAGTATCTATGTCGATATGGAAATACTCTATTACAAAGCCCTGTACTGAAAATGTCACTTAGTACACACACACACACACACACACACACACACACATACACACACACACAACCTAATAAGTATAACAAACTGTACTTAAATATCAAAAGTAAAAGTACCCTTAATGCAGAGAAATGGCCACTTTCAGTGTTGGATTATTACTATGACTATTACTACCGTTACTACTATTACTATTACTATATTCTTATTGCGGATATATTAATGACTAAGTATTATTTTACTGTTGTAGTTGGTCAAGGTGGAGTTGGTCTCAATCTTTTCGTGAACCGCTCGGCAGTCGTCATCATGTGTTTTCAATGTTGTGGAGGGAAACAGAAGTACGACACCTCCCTGTGAAGTGTAGTGGAATATACAAGGAATTAATATACGGTTAAAGTGGCCAGACACAGTAATACTTACTTACTTTGTTACTTTTCACCAAGCCTAATTCGACCTCTCTGTCCAAACACTCACTTAAACCGAAATTATTATGCAGCAAATAAAAAAAGACACCCCAAATGTCGCATACATAGAATACGTGTCTCTTGAGGGTCTTTATAGAAATGTACAGGTCCTTCTATAAGTAAACAGGCTTCTATCCTAAAATTAAACTACAGTAATGCAACAACAGTTGCACCAATGGAAATAAAAAATAGTCCTTACCGTCAATTTCAAACTCTCCAATATTGATATCTACAGGAATATGTGACTTGTACATGGGGATGTTTCAAGTACCAGGTTATACCCCAAAGGCTACGCTAAAAATGCAAAGTTATTGTCACTGCATTGTGTGATGTCATATGTCCAACCTTCATATGCACCCGAGATCAGTGCCATGCCATCAGTCAGTGACACCAGTGTTGGGGGGGGGGGGGGGGGGGGGGGGCACACCAAGACCTGGCCTGGGTTCAGAGAGTGGCAGTCAGGAAGGGATCCCTTTGGGTGACAGTAAAGCTGGCAGCTGCCCGTGTGTGTCTGTGTGTGTGTGTGTGTGTGTGTGTGTGTGTGTGTGTGTGTGTGTGTGTGGCGACAGAGAGGGCGAGAAACAAAAGATGCGGGAGCAGGAGGGTGGGGAGTTTTGGGGTCAGAGAAGGTCCCTTTCATCCCTGATCGTCCGGGCGAATGCCAAGCGGAAGGCGACAGACGGTTACAGATACCCCTGTGGGACTTGGGACAGTGCTGGGTATTCAACTGATGTTTAAGCCACACACACACACACACAAACACACACACACACAAACACGCACACTTTGAGGAATTTCTGTGATCTGTGTAACATGAGTCAAACTATTGTCCTGCCTGGTTCCAGTGTGACTGTCTGAAGTATGAAGTTGTTGTTTTTTCTTTTCAACATCGAGGTTCTTCGCGATGAAGCCATTGATCAACTGTTTGTCCCCTCCTGCAGGTGACTGCTGGCTGCCCAGTGGTTTGTGAGTGTCCGGCGGGGCCTTCTTCCTGCCCCCCAGGGGTCAGCTCTGTCGCGGACGGCTGCGGCTGCTGCAAGGTGTGCGCCGCCCAGCTCAACCAGGATTGCCACGAAGGACGGCCCTGTGACCACCACAAAGGGCTCGAGTGCAACTACGGCAATGATGTGGGCCGTACCCACGGCATCTGCAGGGGTACGTGCGACAGAGGTGGCGGGAAGGCCCCAAGTCAGAGGAGGGAGGGGTCGAATGGCTTTTGGGTTGAGACTGGGCCCAGGGTTGGAGGGTTTAGCTCGGGGTTGAGTGAGGGAATGTGTAACTTCAGGGTGGGGGGATCTGGCTTCCGAGCCAAGCGGCTGGAGTCTCTCTTTGATAGGGGCTTGAGGTTTTGAAGCCTGTGCCACGTTTTCGAAAACAGAGCACCTTCATGAGCTACGACTGAAACCTGGCCAACCCCAGGATTTATATAAGTAGTTCAATGTGTACACAAACAGCCCCATGAAGCACACAAACACATACGCACAGTGGTATTTTTATATGCGTGTTTATTTGGGGGTGTTTCTATATAAAGGGGGGTATCCGGGGTGTTGTATGGGGAGTTCCACTGAGGGAGCGAAAGGGGAAGGACATTGTAAACAAGTCAAAATTCCTTTGGTCTAAGAATAGAGCTTGCTTCATAAATCTGGAGATATCGTGTCTCTCCCTCTCTTCTTATCTACCTTATTTTCAAGAAAGATCAGCTTATTAGCTTCAGAGTTTCCTTTGGATCAAGAATATTTTGATTCCTGCAGTGTTTTGACCATCTCCTCTGTCTTCTTCCCTCCCCCAGCAAAGGCTGAGGGCCGCTCCTGCGAATACAATGGGCGGATTTTTCAAAATGGCGAGAATTTCAGCGCTGGTTGCAAGCACCAGTGCACCTGCATCGATGGAGCGGTGGGCTGCGTGCCCCTTTGCCCCAGCCACGTGCCCCTGGCGTCCCCTTCGTGTCCTGCCCCGCAGCTGGTCAAGGTGCCGGGCCAGTGCTGCCTCAGCATCGACTGCCACAAGGGAACCACCGTGGTGCCCCCGGCACACCGGCGGCCGCAGCCTCCAGCTTACCCGCCCTACCCCTTCATCCCCTACCCGGCTTACCCCTACCCCAAGCCTTATCCGAAACCATACCGGAAGCTGTACCCCTACAAACCCAAAAAGGAGAAGGACACCATGGGCAACGAGCTGGTGGAAGTCGGCCGCAAGTGGGACAAGCCGCGTGGAAACAAGCACCTGGCGGGTGAGAGAGGGTGCCGCCGTGTCGCCTCAGAGTGCCGCCTGTTTCCTCGACGCAGTAAAGCATCATGTTTATGTTTTAACCATTTTAGCCCCCTGACGCACAAACGGTCTCACTGTGAGCCTTGCCCTCTGCATCGGCGCATGTGTGTGTGTGTGTCAGCATTTATGTGAGGCTTGTTTTCCACTGGCTCCTTGCACACCAGAGGTTCTCTCTCTCTCACACTGCTCTCACACAGCACATACCTCCGTCACCCAGCTCTCCCCTCTCTGTAATCACCCTCTCTATGCGTCAGTGTTGCCTGTTCGGTGAATGAGGCTAGTGTGCCTTTGCATCTCTGTACCTCTGCCTTTCCCCTCGCTCCCAGCGGCCCTCTCCCTTTACCCCCTCCGGTTTCACCGCCGCCGATGTTGCTGCTCTTTCTCTCGCTTCGCATTTTGCGTCGTCCATTGTTGTTGTTGTTGTTGTTGTTGTTGTTGTTGTTGTCTCCCTCTCACGCGTCCTCCATCTCTCTCGTCTCTCCAAAAGCCTGGAGGCAGTTGGGAGACCAGTGCGTGGTTCAGACTACTTCCTGGTCTCAGTGCTCCCGGAGCTGCGGGATGGGCGTCTCCTCTCGTGTTACCAACGACAATGCCCGCTGTAAGCTGATCAAGGAGACGCGCCTGTGCAACATTAGGCCCTGCAGCTCCATGTCCATCCCTGTCAAGGTGAGGAATGTGTTTGGTGCTTTTAAGATTCTTATAAAGGGGTAGATTACAGCGATTCCTCTAATGGCCCGCAACTATGCAGCCCAGCCACCATGCTAAATGGATTCAGGAAAGGATGTCTCTCAAGGGGTCAGATTGGTATTAATATCATGGCATGTATACACCCCCCCACCACCACCACCACCACCACCCCCGGATCCCTCTGTAGCAGGGGCCTTCCCCGGTTCATTCTGTCTATTCGCGGTGCTGTTGCTGTGTGGCAGGATGACGACGGAGCTGATTCGGACCAAGTTTCCCACTGTGTTGCCTCTTGCTCTTCCCACCGTAAACTCAAGTCTTTTCCAAGTTTTCAACTGAAATTGCAGCATAAACTTGTTTTAACATGGGCAAAAAATGCCACAAACTTTTTGGCATCCGTGCGGGGGTTTTTCCGGAGCTCTCCCACGCCGACCCTGCGACACCGCGGCCGTCAGCTGCACTCGGTGGCTCCGCGCTCCGGGATTTTAAAGAGCACTCAGAGCGCCCACTCTGTTGCTCCTCCACATTTCGTACACAACACCCATCAGCCTCCCCGCCGTCGTGAGGCTGATGGGTTGCTATGCACCTGTTCCACTGCGCCCTCCCAATGTTTGCAGAGCCGCTGTGGGTGTTCACATGCGTCAGTGTCGATCCCACAGCTATTGTTGTCGAGCCCCGCTCTCAGACTCTCATCTGCTGCTCTGACCTTTATTTTGTTTTTCTCCGTCTCTGCACTCAACTGCCTTTTAACGCTGATTTTCCTGAGTTTGAGTATTGAGTATATTCATGTTGCTGTGCTTTGATTCACTCTTCCCCTCTTCACTCCCTCTCCGCAGAAAGGCAGGAAGTGCTCTCGTACCCACAAGGCCCCGGAGCCCCACCGTCTGTCCTACGCCGGCTGCAGGAGCACCCGCCTGTACAGGCCCAACTACTGTGGCGTGTGCAGGGACGGCCGCTGCTGCTCGCCCCGTCGCACGCGCACCGCCAGCGTGGCCTTCGCCTGCCCCGATGGCGAGCGCTTCAACAGGTCCGTGATGTTCATCCAGTCCTGCAAGTGCAGCGACGAGTGCAACCATCTCAATGAGGCCGCCATGCCGCCACAGCGATGGCTCTACGGAGACACACATAAGTTCATCGACTAGTGATATTACCCCCCCCCCCCCCCTCCCCCAACCTACAAAAAAAAAAAAGACTTTGACTCCCCCCATAGATTAGAATAGCTGTCCTTAGTGTATCTATGAGTCGACGCAAGAAAGGTGCGAGCGTCAAAACATCTTTTCTGGAAAATGATTTGGGGAGGAAGGGGGAAAAAGGAGAATGAACGCCAACTTGGAAACAGAAAAGTGACCGGCCCCTGCTTTAGTGTAGATAAGAAGTAGTCTCTGGCCTGGCCACACTACTTCAGACTGAAAAAATCTTTGTGGGAGCGCCAAATGTCCTCTGAACTCTGAGACTTCTGTTGAGGACAGTGGAAGTGGAGCTGAACACACACGCACACACACACACACACACAAACACACACACAAGTCTACTTGTTGACGGTGCAGACTCGCATCCGCCACATCGGGCCAGCTAACAGAGAGCTGGTCTTGACAGCGCTTCGGAGCCAAATATGAAACCAGCCGGAATCACAGGTCTGCGCTCTCCAATATCTGAGTGTTGATAAACCAAATGAAGACTCACAGAGAAGACTTGACAGAAAAGACTGGCACGGTGATGGCAAAAGATGGAGGGGCATCTCGGATGCTCTGACGGACGCGTGGCTTGTGTCTTTTTATGGTATTTATTCTTTGGTATTTATTGTTGAGACAGACGTGATGCCACAGTGGTCTGCCGCCAAGGGAGGCGGCGCAGCTACGTTCGGAGCATCGGTGCAGCCGAACGGGGATCTGAGAGGGACGGAGCAGCTGAGAGCTGTCAGCCATGAGCGGGAGAGGAGGACTCCCACAGATCCGGGGCTTGACCCCAGGGGCGCATCAGAGGTCACGGCAGTCAAAGAGACACATCTAATGATGGATGACGAAGACTACAGAGGAGAGGAGGTGGTACATAGCGGAAAAAGACGGAGTCGAGCCTGACGGGTTGCGGCTTTGTGGGCATTAGTGCGGAATATGTCAGAGGCTGTTGACACAGCTGAACACATCCCCCTGCCTCGCCTCCGCGAGAAACTGAGACATTTCGCAAGCACCAGCAGAACACGCCTGGGATTCTGGCGTCAAGGAGTCGACCTCCTAATTCTGTGCAAATTACAATCCTGACTCTGTAGGGGAAGCGGGAGAAAATCGGCCGCTCTCTGGTTTTGCTGTAAAAATAAAATACGAAAAACGGCGTGTACTGCGTCAACATGTAATTTGCGAGGAGCGGGTGGAGCCGCTCTGGTGCCCAAATCTGGCCTGTAATCGAGCAATCGACAATAACTCATGCGCCTCTGCGTTTGAGTGGTGTTTATTCCTGACAAGCGCCGACGCCGAGGGCCGTTTCGTCACTCGACGTCACTGTCAGAGACAGAGAGGAGCTTCTGTGCGTCAATAAGAACCCGTTTCTAAGGACACAACTGGAGGAGAGGGACTCATTCTCTAATTTTTTTTGTGACTTATGTATTACGACTGGAGAACCCAAAGTATCTTCCTTGACTGGCAGTTGGGTTTGAGTTCACGCACCTTACGACAGCCCCGATCCACGACCTAATCTTGTAGGCCTATGTTATGCGAATGTTATGCAGAGGAATTGTGAGATTTTACAGCATACTTTTTTTTTTTAAAGCGGTTATTCTAAATACTTTTTGGTACCATTATGTCTAAGATTTTCTTCTATTGTGCCATAAGAGTGGCTTAGATGTTGTTGTTTTTATGCAGTTTTCTGTCCAGCTGGAAGATATTTGCCATCTCTTGGATCCAATATGCTTTCTTAGTTCAGAGTGCCTCCAATTTTTAACAACTTTGTTACGTTCTTATTTTTTTTACTTTACAGGTGATTTAAAAATGTGTTTGGTAAATGTTTGCCATTACTATTTGCCTATGTAGATGCTGTGGTTTTGGTACCTTGTGTCTAGATTTGTTTAAGGACACTATAGAGCAGCTACGCATGTAAAGATGCATCGTTACCTTATTTGTAGTTCTATCTGCTGTATTAAGGGCCAGTCCTTTGACCGAAGTTATGCTGAAGTAGTCCATGTATAGTTTAGCACTGAAGGGTTCCGATCCTTTGAGCATTAAGTGCCAATTTAAAAGCATGATGACTGTATGTCTACTAGTGAACAATAATACCAACTGTAATGATGAAGTCATGCTTTTAAACAAAAAAAAAGACTCGAGGCAGAACACAATTTACCATGTTGCTCACAAAATATTCTCTGGTTGTTATACACACATTTAAATGGAGTTCATTTTTGAATAAAGATTTTCACTCACTTTTGTGTTGAAACCATAGGACTCTGCAGCCACGCTAACAAACACTGATCTGTACTGTACACCGGTGCTTTGAGCTGAAGGCATGTCCATTAGTCTCATGACTTATAGTTTGATCAAAGTCAAAAGATCACCAAAGACAGCTCATCTCAAAAAACTGGATCAGTGGTGGATTGACCAATAGACCCATTCCCATTAGCAGGGCTAAAAAAACATCAGCGAATGCCAAGAGGTCAAGTTTTTAGAAGAGCCCGACCGGTGTAGATTTTCGGGGGCCGATATAGATATTTGGGAGCACAATCCCGAAACATCATGATTTTCCTAAGATGTCGTTATCAAAAATGTATGACTAAGGCATGTAATTCAGGCTTTTTGTTTTAGTTAAACCATGAACTATCATAAATTGAGAATACAAATGCAACCAAATAGAACATATAACATTTATTTTACATAAGATGTAAACATAAATGCATATTTAAAGGCTCAAATTGTTGGCCGGGCTCTAGCTTTTAGTGACATTGATTTCTGCTTTTACAAGAATACATACAATTAATGACATTTTGTCATTGTAGTTGTGTGTGAAGTGTTTTTTAATACCTAAAAACAAAATAACAACAGATACATAAATGATTATTTGATTATACAGTGTGCTAATGACATGCTTGTATTGAAACTGACTTTATTGGGGGCATTCAATTGGAAATCAAAACAGAGCTGCCATATGAGCCAAAATCGTGTCGTCATCATTTGTCACTACATGATTACAGGTTTGCTTTCTAAAGCTCAACTTTGTTGCAATAGGGAGGGAGGGAAAGAGACACCTAAACAACTAGTTTTAACATTAAAAAAGGGGCTAAAAATCCATTTTGTTTTGAGAAATGCCTCTCTGGACTTATTTCTGCTCAGGACTGAGATCAATGAAAATGTGGTAGAGACAAGAATAGCCTCAAAAGAGACCACAATAGTAAAAATGGCATTTTATAAAAAGTTTTAATTCCATTGAGCATAAAACAAACAATAAAAGACAAATTAAAAATTGCCCACACACATCCCCCCCCACCCCCTTTCCCAAAATTGACAATAAAAATAAATGTTTGGTGAACACAGGGAACCTACAGAGCTTTCAAATCAACAGTGAAGTATGTCTAATTCCAAATACAAGACTCAAAGATCCACGAAGAGACGACGTCTGCTCGGCTGGGGGACTCATCTGGACTGCTCGACTAAAGAGGAACAGAGGAGAGACATTAGCTGAGCAATGTAAAGGACCAGAGCAACAGCTGAGCATAGCAACGTTTTACCAACAGGTTAGACATGTAAGGGATTCGATGAGAGCCCCACAGTTACGTGACGGCAACAACTGCTGTCTCTAGTTGCCAAAAGTACTAACTCTGATTCGACCAGCTGATTATCGGTGGGGCTTTGAAATCGTTTAATCCGCAAATCGCGGCCATTCCTTGGGCTCAATCGGGTCAACTCCAATGAGGACATGGAGCATCACTGCATTTCAGCAGCCATTTGGAAATGGAAAAAAAAGAAGAAAAAAAACTTACTGTAAGAGGAGATGTCGATCTCGTCTGGCAGCTCTGCCACGTTGACCTCAAAGCGGTCCTGCACGTCGTTCAGAGTCTTGGCATCGGTCTCGTCAGACACAAAGGTTATAGCCAGGCCTTTGGTTCCAAACCTACCAGCACGGGCAACCTGACGGGTGTGGAGAGATGAACACGGAACACACATTTAACACATGACACTGTAGGAATTGTGCAGTGGTTGTGGCACAATACTTAGGTACCGGAAAACATCTCTTAACGCTGCACTGACTGAGTACAGCCATTCCCCTTTGCATTTCTCACCCTGTGCAAATAGGTGTCAGAATCCTCCGGCATGTCGTAGTTGAAGACGATATTGACCCGCTCGATGTCCATCCCTCGGCCAAACAGATTAGTTGCCACCAAGATCCGCCTCTGGAAGTCCTTGAACTGCTGATAGCGAGACAGCCTGTGAGGGGAGAGAGAGCCAGAGAGAGGATTATCAACACAGCTGCTGTAGGCAGTACTGAACCGTATCCCCCCTGAAGGTAATGTGTCGGGTTTACCAATGAAGCCCCGTGCTCCATAAACATACTTGGCAAACAGGGCGCTATGGGACATATGTTTATGAGTGTATTCAAGAGTGTGTGTGTGTGTGTGTGTGTGTGTGTGTGTGTGTGTGTGTGTGTGTGTGTGTGTGTGTGTGTGTGTGTGTGTGTGTGTGTGTGTGTGTGTGTGTGTGTGTGTGTGTGTGTGTGTGTGTGTGTGTGGTGTGTGTGTGTGTGTGTGTGTGTGTCTGTCTCTCACCTCTCCTCCTGAGCCATTCCCCTGTGGATGGCAATGGCAGGGAAATTTTGTTCCACCAGGAGCTGGGAGAGCGCGATGCACCGCTGCACTGACTTGACAAAGATCACCACCTAGAGGCAAAGCAGAGGCATTAGAGTAAAGCTGCTCAGACTGCACAGGCCAGCAACTGGGAATTTGTTTTTTAAACTACAGTAGAATTCGGCTTGAAAAGATTAGTTTGACATTTTAGAAAATATGAGTATTAATTCTGCTGCGGAGTTAAAGGAAAAATATCACTATGCTTACATATGAAATTATAACCAGTTGTAAGATTTCTTCGATTAGCATAAAGACAAGAAATAAAGGGATTCTCTCTGGAGTTCTACGTTCGGCTTATAGCCACACAATCAGCTAGTCACTGCCTGAAGTCTCCACAAAAAATTGTTGGGCAACAGCAACATTATGTGAACTACATACAACACTTCTTTTTTTAAGGAAAGCAACTACCCTAAACAGACAATTGGCATAACACTTGACTTTCTACTACTGGAAACACTGCCAATATAATTTGTGAAATTAAAAAAACATTGAAAACATGCTTCATTGAACCAACTGGGAGAGTTGGGCAAAATGATGAGGCTCCTTGCGTTTACCTGGTTGAACTCCAACACGTCAAGGAGGTCAAAGAGCTTGCGATTCTTCTCACTGTCCTTCAGCTTGCAGTAGTACTGTTGCAGGCCATGGAGTGTAAGTTTGGTCTCATCGTCCACAAAAACTTCCATGGGCTGTACAGGAGACAGCAGAGGTCCAGTCATTATAAATGCTAAATATCAAAATGTGACATCTAAAATGTACTGAAGTTTGCAGAGCAGTTGGCATTGTGATAAAACTGCGAGATGGGGATGCTTAGGCAACAAACAATCCTTTTGTCATTCACTCACGTCCTGCATGAACTTGCGGCATACTGGTCGGATATCCTTGCTCAGGGTGGCGCTGAACATCATGACCTGCTTCTCGTGGGGTGTAATCTTGAAGATTTCCTGTACGTCGCGCCTCATGTCTGACATGCAAAAAGATCGGAGACATTCAAATGAATGCAGACGTGATTTGGATTAAATACTGACTTTACAAATACATTTAAGCAAAAATCAGAGGGAAAAGACTAAACAACACACCTAACTGCTCCAGCATTTTGTCACACTCATCAAGGACGAAATGCTTCACGTTTTTCAGACTGAGGCTCTTTGCGCGGATGAGAGCGAGGATGCGGCCCGGTGTTCCAACAACAATGTGAGGGCAGTTCTTCTTCAGCACGTCCTCATCCTTCTTCATGGCCAGGCCGCCAAAAAACACAGCCGCCTTTACCGTGGGCATGTACTTGGAGAAACGCTCATACTCTTTGCTGATCTGGAAGGCCAACTCTCGGGTGTGGCACATGACTAATACAGACACCTGAGGAACAAACAAATAGAAACAATGTTTATTGGCAACTTAACACACTGACTCATTTTTGTTAAGCAAAGGGTTTTCACGCGATTCACGGAAACGCAAACATTTCATTTTTAAAAATCCTCTGCTTTTTAAAAAAAGATTTAAAAGCACAAGGTCTCTATAACCAATTTTATAATGTGCAATAGTATTCTATCAATAAAAGCAATTCTCACATTTTTTGTTTAGTCTATTGTTTGACGTCTCGACACAAAGATTAGGAAAAGCAAGCACTCCACACAATGAGATCAAACTGTTATTAAAGAACAGTTAAAATGTGGTTAATTACCCACCATGTCCAATTTAACTTTTGTTCGCTTTCCATCAATAATTTAAATCAAACGATAGGGATTGCATGCACAAACAACTGCATGTGGATCGCATTGTCCTTTCTAATTTAATTGACCAAACAGACGCCGTGTGTTGAACACACATACTAACCTGCCCATCAACGGGTTCAATCTGTTGCAGCGTGGCCAGCACAAACACGGCCGTCTTGCCCATACCAGACTTGGCTTGGCACAGGATGTCCATGCCCAGGATGGCTTGTGGGATGCATTCGTGCTGCACTGTAAGACGGGGGAAAAGAATACACAAAAGATTTGAGCAAACACACTCACGTAATTGTAGCAGCAGTTGTGTTTATATAATACAAATTGCTATTATGCAGAACAATAGAGCTGCAGCAGTTAATTGATCACTAAATTAATCTATAGTAAAAAATATTTTGATAAAGTAGTTTTAATGAGGGGGAAGGTCAAAATTCTCTGATTTCTGCTTTTTTTAAATAAACATGTTCTGGTTTCTTTGCCCCCCTGTGACAGTAAACTGAATATCTTTGGTTTGCAGACAAAACAAAACATCATCTTGGAGTTTTGCGACCACACAACTAATGGATTAATCGAGAAAATAATTCACAGACTGATCGGTTGCGACAGCACCACAGGACAAAAACAATCCTGATAGTTTCCTCACAATTAGCATTTGATACACCAGAAAAGCCAGTCCGGGTGCAACATTATTAATGCAGCCGACTTCAGATGTAACATGTACACCAACTTGTTCTTTGTACCATGTCAGCACAAGTCCTCATGTACACAAAGCCCCCGATGAGATCCAGAGAGCACCGTCCCAATACCCCCAGAGGGACAACTGGGGTTGACCACACTTGGGGTACACAAAGAGACGCCAAATGCCCCTCACCTTCAGACGGATGCTCAAAACCACAGTCGATGATGGCGCGGAGCAGCTCTGGTTTGAGCAGGAAATCCCTGAAGCCGGAGCTGTGGATGGAGACGTAGGAGCCCTTCACCTCCTTCTTGCCGGCGGGCGCTGCGCTCTCGGGGGCCCCTTGTGGCTCCTCGTCCTCCTCGTAGTCGAGCAGCTCGTTGTCAACGTCGTTCTCTGCCATTATGTCTGCAACAAGGAAAACAAAGTCTGGGTTTTTACGTCGTCCCTGTTGCTGTGATCTACCACGGCTGTGATCCCCGCTAAAGGGGGCTATCGAAGCCCACCTGTTGTTTGCTATTCTTAGAGCCAGGCTCCACCACGCTTTTCTAACATCAATACAGCGTGATCGGGCAAAAGGCGGAATGCTGTAGAGGTCTACATTCTCACAAGATGGAATTGGTTGAGTATAAACTGCCATGGGCCTACTAACATAACCAAGCTCTGAAATCCGCATTGTGTGCGCCCCTGCTAGCCCGTTACAGATCGTGCCGTCGGTGATATGTGCGAAATAATGCAGCAAAAGTAGACGGAGCACACATTCGGATGAGTGAAAATAACAGTTTGTGTTCTGTGTAATGACCGACTCCTCTACAACACACAGACCTAGTCGAATGTAGCCTAACCGTAGCCGGTTAGCATCTACGCCGTTTGCTACATCGGAAAGCTATTGTGTTGCATAACCACTGCTATCGCGGCGCGCTAATGTGCTACACGGTAACATGTACTCCAGCTGCCCTGCTAATTTATGCGAAACATATTTACACGAGTCATACGTGCATTTGTCAAGAATACGTTATGAGGAACGTGAGAAGGCCACATGATTAATGATGAGTGATAAATACGAAGGAGATTGGTAGCTTGGCTAAGCTATCGAATGCTAAGCTATATAACGCTAGCCAGCTCAGCGGAACCCTCAAGCAAACAATGAAAGGACCCATTTCATTTGAGGGTTCTTACGTTGTTTGCTTCAGCAAAATGAAACTCAATTGGCGTTTCTGCGACGACGTGAGACGTTTTAAAACTCTCTGGATGAGACAATAAAACCGATATTGCGCTCTTACCTTTTACTGCGTTAGCTGCAAGTCCACCTTCAGATCAAAACCGCATGGGGAGGCCTCAGTTCGTTTATACGGGCAGCCGGAAGTCCCGCCTCCGGCGAAGAGCGTCAACATCATTGGTGGAGTCGGATGACCACTTGCAAACGCATTCGGGGATTGGACCAAAAGTGTTCCGCAGTCCACTGCAGTATAAAAAAGCGGGACACCGAGCTGAACGACTGTATGGGAACTCGCGAGGGACACTGAAAAAAAAATATATATTCATGAATAATTAAATATGATCATAAAATGCATGATTTGAATTTTTGAAGTGCAAATAAAAAAGAAATTTGTATTTAAATTTACTGTGTCCAATCAAATAAACAAATTGAGCTTTGTGGCCTCCTTTTAATGCTGCAAACTTTACAATTTTTTTTCCAATATCAGTTTTCTCATCATCTCAAGTACAAAAAAAATATGTAATAAGATCTGGGACCTGTATTTTTCGTACTTGGGTTAGTGAGGGAAATGAGTCGGATCTGTAGGAATCATGGATGTTACTGGTAAAACTCACTGTCAACAATATTATTCATACAACTATGCAATTATGACTGTGATTCGCTGTACACATAGCAATAATATAGCATCTACGTATCTTCCTTTATCTTATTAATTACTGTTGTGTGTGTGTGAATATATATATGTATATATCATTATTTCTAAAAGATTATTGAATAAATTATTTAAGCCATTCTATTGTATTTATTATTTTCTTGATCTATTTGATATTAATTTATGTCTTTGTCTCTGGTAGTAATTTACAAATATTACAATATTTTTAATGTTTCTATCAAAAGTCTTCGTGTAGTATGATGATCTTCTATAGCAGTATGTCTGCCTTGATGCTAGTTAACTTCTGACCTGAGTGTATTTAGAATCATGGGTGTTTACTGCCCTCGAGTGGTCACAGCTAGGAGTTGCATCATAACATTTAATTTGTCACTAAAAGACAGCTGATATTTGTGAAATCACCACCAGTATGTAGACATTCAGTCATTATACAAAACATCAGGGACAGTGTATTGATATTTTTTTGGTGTGTTTGGTGAACTTGTATTACCTGTTGGAAATGGTCACATTAGCATCAGGTCAGACTTTACAGCAAATAAACAATTCTGGTGAGTATGTTCACGATAAAGTTTTCAAGGGTAAGAAATCAGAAACAAACACATCAACAGAAATGATAGTGTTTATTGTTCAGAATATGTGCTATCTATGCTGAGTTGTACATACAACAAGATTGTTGTATTCAAGCACCATATCAGAAGGACCAACAGGAAAACGACATCCTAACAGATTGCCCGACAAATGTACACAAAAGCATGGCAAATTTAAACCCCATAAAAAATATAAAACATATCAGTGCGCAAAGATGCTTGCAAGAATATTGTGAATATTGGGATAGTCATTAGTCTTAAATCTGAGATTCCAGAGCAGAAGAGAAGCTCCACTGTGTCGGAGAGAAGTATGGGAAACTGTCAGACTCTGGCCGGGAATGGCCCTCTGAGTATGCATCAGAGGTGGGGCGAGATCGGCCCAGGAAGTCCCTGACATGGGGAGGCAAAGAAAGGAACAACCAGTCTTCCACCAGAAGGCCAACTCTATGCAATCTTGTGCAACAGCCCAGTTCAGCAGGCAGTTCCTCCAGACTGTTACTGCGCAAGTCCAACCTGCACAACTCACTCAAAGCTGCAATTCCCCTAGGTAATGAACTTAGAGAGTTGTGAGCCACATTTAGGATGCGCAGCTCCAGACAACCACTGAACAGCACAGGGGGCAGGTTTTCAAGCCTGTTCCCACTGAGGTCGATCTCTGTAAGCAGCTGCAGTGCCTTTATCTCGGCAGGCAGGTCCTCGATCAGGTTGCCAGCCAGCAGGAGCCTACGAAGGCGGCGAAGAGTGAAGAGCGCTGGGGGAAGGCTCTGGAGCTGGTTGTTGGACAGATCTAGGAGCTCTAGGCCTCGGAGCACACCAACACTAGCTGGCAGCACCAGAACGCGATTATAGGCGAGTCTGAGGCAAGAAAGATGCCGCAGATGAGCCAGACTAAGCAGCTCCTCCAGAGTTCTCAGGTTATTATGCTGCAGGTCAAGGGTCCGCAGCTTGGTCAGAGCCAGAAGTGCAGAGGGCAAACGCTCGAGCTGGCAGTCCTGCAGCAGCAGCTCCGTCAGGTCGCCCAATCGCTTCAGTCCCGTCAGCACAAGCAGCCTGGTGCCCTCATTGTAGATCTCCAGCCTCACCAAGCTGCCCGCCACCTCAGACACCTCTCCGGGGATCCGCTGTAACGTGCCTCGAATCACCAGTACGCGGAGGTGACGCAGTTGGCGGAGGCTGCCGAGTGCCCAGCTGCGGCCCACCCCGCCTTCGCTGCACAGGCGACCAGAGAGGTGGAGCTCGTGCAGGCTGCGGAGCGACAGGACCCAGCTGGGGATCTCTGATGCCTGAGTGAAGGTGAGGTGGAAGACCTCAAGGCGTTCCTGGAGGACTCCAAGTGCACTGGGTTCCACTGCTGCTCTGCAGTGGTAAAGGTGGAGCTCTCTGTTGTAGGAATAACGAATACAAGTAAATGAATAATGCAATTATGCATGTCCTGTATACATTACATATAAAAACAAGGCTTAGGAAATAACCTTTGATTTGCAGTGCATTTTCTAAAATGTTTGAAGCATGATGACAACACCACTGCACAACTCACCTGAGTGAGGTCATGTTGGCTACCTGTGCAGCAAACCTGGCATCTTTGATGAGCTCCAGTTTGAGAACCTGAAGCTGGCTGAGGGTGAAGAGGGCTGGAGGAAGGTGAGGCAGGGCCACCAGCTGCAGTCTGGAGCAGCCCTCCGCGTCCACACTGGTCATGGCGCGCAGCTTCTCCTCCCCCCAGCGCCTCTCCAAGCTTTCCTCCAGCAGCCGACTCTCACTGACCGGTGACAAAAACACGGACAGACGCTGGGCCAGCAAGGGGTCGTACTGGTCTAGCATGTGTAACAGAAAGGCCAGGTCATTTCTCAGGTCTGGGACGTCTCTCAGGGAGCACAACTCCTTCAGTGAGAGGAAGGAATACTGTCGTAAAGAGCTACAAACAAAGGCACACAAAAAAACAACATGAGGAATATATCACACTGAACAAACTGTAGCACAAAACACAGTATTAAACTCTAATCCTATTAACAGTCCTCTGGTATGCTCGAGTATTATTCTGTTCAAAGGCACTTTGAACAATCAAAGCTTTTGTAGTCCCCCTGAAAATATGAATTAACCATTTTACAAGTTCTTTTTGTTCAAGCAATGCTACAGATTCATCCATTGGGCTATCCAACCATACAGTGGCTGTGAATGGGCAGCCCCTCCCTCACTTACTGTGTAAGAATTTGAAACTGGTAATACACCACATGAGAAGTAGTGGGGTTGAATGGTTTCAGTCTGAAACTAATGAAATCAAACTTTACTAGTGTTAGAGAATGTGAGACACATTGGTATGATTCTGCGATAATAATTACATCAGCCTTCGTTGATTTTTGCAACTTGGAGGCAGTGCAACAAGCTGTAAACACAACGGTGACATACTCTCAACTTACTTTTAAAATTTGATTGCCCAACATGATGGCGAACAGGTAGTACTTGCCGATCCAACAGACGTGGAGCAACATCAGCAATTATTTGGAGTCCTCCTAGACCTCTTTGAGTCCAATATACACTCTCTTTAATATCTTTGTTTTGGTCGCGACCAACTCCGTCAGGGAAATATCGACCTCCGGCAGCCAGCAAGTCACTCATTAAGTCTGCCTGCTCTGTCATGCTCAAAACGTATAATGGGTAGTTGGGTTAGGGTTGTGTGGAAAACAGTGGCTTGCTGTTAAAAATAAGGCTGATATGAGCAGTGAGAGTAAATCAAAGCAGTAAAGCTGTGGGTATACTGGAACCCAACTCGAAAATGTAAAGGTTTTTATCCAACATTTTTTATAAAGGTATTGGTACAGCATTGACACTTTTATCCCTGTACACTGCACACACCTGTGTAAAATCCAGCTGAGGGTGTAAACGTTGAGCAGGCCGTACAGCCCCAGCAGGGTCAGGTAGGCCACCAGCAGTTTGCGCAGAAGCGAGGAGAGCACGTGGATGCACTCAAAGGTGGCGTAGCCCACCAGGGCGTGCTCCTCGGGGTGACACGTGTGCGTGAAGGATAAGCTGCCGAGAAGAGGGATGGTGTAACTCAAGATGAGAGACACCATCAGCAATTTGAATATCGTCTGAGCCAAGTAGACCTGAATAGATGAAACAAAAGGAAAGATTAAGGTAACACGTAGAAGATATGATATGCAGTATGTATCATCTACACTGGAGGATCTCTCACCTTGTAGATGACAGCTGAGCTTTCACAGTGGGATCGAAATTTCCTGACCCTCTCGAACAGCGCCCTGGCCTGTTCCCCGTCACTTTTATCCAGACTGATTACCTGCCTGGGATTGTCAACCACAACCGATGGCTTGGAACCAGGAGAGTGCACCCGGGACCCGATGGATACGGACGACATGGTGGAGTCACAGGAGAGGGTGGAGGGGCACGGGGAGGGAGGGATGGCCGAGGACACGCTGTCCGACCTCTTCAAAAGTGGGCTGTCTGTGCCCGAGTCTGCGCTCGGACGTCTTGCGCGGGCCACCGGGGGAGAAGGTGGAAAGGCAGGAGATTGGGGGGGCCGTCGCTCCGCCTCCCTCTCTTGGATGTTCTCCTGCTGTGCGGCACGGGACAGGGCTTGAGATGTCCAGGGCGACTCGCAGCACTTTGCCAAGATGGCCAGGAAGTGCTCTATGCGGGCAGAGGTGTGGGGGAAGTGGAGCCAGAAGGAGCCGCTGGCTACCAGCACCAGGGACTGCAGCAAGGCGATGTAGGGAAAGAAGCGGGAGCACAACGGCAAAGCCTCATGGTAGCACACCTAGACAGACAGACAGACAGACAGACAGACATGCAATAATTATAATTGATGTTTTGGCCCTCTGAAGGCAGCATGAACAATAAACTGAACACAACAGTGACCTTTTAACCCATTAACCTACATGTAAGCAAACAGTTCATAATTTATATATGTCGCAAGTATGAACATTGGCACTCACTTGGGGTTCACCTGATGTATTTAAGTCCAATAAGCACCTTTTTTAAGGTCTGCTTAAGGTTTCTACCTCCTCCTGAGGGAAGTATCTGTTTCTTCATCTGTGAAATACTCCACGAGCTGTCAACTCTAACAGTCGGCCATTTAATTCAGGGAAGGGAGTGTACAGGGGTTTTTGGCACTTTAAAAAAAAGCTGCCTTCTGCGGCCTGAAATGGCTTCTTTAGATCTGTGAGCGAACCAAAACAGTACAATTGCGGACCAGACAACCAAAAGGATGAAAAGACACTTGCTGCAAAGCACCGCAGGGCTGAGGGAAACCGCAGAGTCAGGTGGTTATTCCTTGAGACTCCTTTCGCATGCAAGTGGTCGTGTGATCCATCCCTTTGTGTCTTATGTTGTGTCACTGGCAGTTCAGACGTCATTGAGCGCAATACAAAGAGTGTTTATCGGAGAGATAAACACCAGTAGGGGATTTTTACTCTAAAAGTGTACATTTTCTTTTCCTTTAGACGGACATTAAATCTTCCATTCATGTTGTGTTCCCATTAACCCTGACCCGCTAACATCTACACCTCTCCAGAAATCTCACAAGCGTATCTTTTATATATCAGATACCAAGCTTATAGACCTTATAGTTGCAGAGACACTCTAGTCATCTTGGACATGTGATTTGGGAGCAGGGGCATGCAAGAGAGCCAAGGGAGTACGCTGTGAAAACATTGATAACAGTCACTTTAAAGTGACCGCACAGACAATATTCAGTTGCAATGGCAGGTCAGGTGAGTGTTACAGTACCTGGCTAATGTAAACGTACTGCTGGTAGACCAGATGAGTCCGTCGACCCCGGGGTGCAGAGTGAAGATGTGGGCTGCTGTGTTGCGGAATGTGCTTTGACGATGGAGTCGTCGGGGCCACATCGCCGCTGGGTGAGGAACCGTGATCGCTGGTATTCGCGGTTACAAATGGATCCAAGGGAATGCAGACCACTCGATCCCGGGACAGCTGCTCAGTGCACGCCAAGACAGACGTCATCAGCATCAGGACCACCAGATAGTCCATGAAGACCTCCCACCAGGGCTTCAACAATTTAGACCTGCTCTGATGCTGGTTGATAGGCGCCAGCTCTGACAGGGAAAACATGGTGACCTCTGGGTCCTCCAAGGACGACTGTAAGAGATGAAGTCATGCACATAAACTGATGTGGTGATGTACAGAGATGAGTCTGATATTGGCAGGTGTATCGTGTTATGGCTCTACAGGCGGATCATCAAACTACTGGCCACCAGTTCCTGCAAGAGCAATTATTTGAATTTCTCTAAATATTATGGGGTGTAATACCAGCTATCAAAAATATGTGTTAATAGCAATTGAACAACAGTATGTTACCAAGGCCTGATCCAGGAAGATCCTGATCCGGTTACAGAATACGATGTACCCAGTACAAATCCCTTTGAAAGATTTTCTCAAACATCTTCTTCCTATTAACATTGAGGTCCAATGCACACGCTATATTCTGAGAAAGTTTTCATTTTTTTATTACAACCAAGATGAATTTTTTACCTACCTTGGGGAGAGAACTTGCTGTCTGACTTTTCTCCCCCTCTTCTGATCAGCTCACAGCCTCCTCGCAGAAACTTGATTCCGGTACTGTCCGGTTGTGCTGAGAAAAACTCCTGAAACTTACAACAAAACTCCTCCTTGGCTGGCCGGCACTCAGCGTTTCGAAAGGGTTACCATGGCAATGGGGGATGTGTGACTGAAAAATCTAATTCAACACTTGGAGGCCCATTCAAGACCCACCGAAGTCACGCCTATACTCTTTAACTCCTTCATAACCGAATTACTCTGATTATTAGAATTATATAACAATCACAAGAAAAATATTGGAAAATGTTCTCACAGTATGAAATATATGTACTTACTATGCAGAACGGTCGTTTTCAGAATTTAAATGGTGCCGCTGAGGTGGAGATCATTATATCTTATTTTTATATTCTGCTTGGGTATTAATGTAATAATACTCACCAGATGTACTTTGTTACTTTCCACCATTTATGTACTTACTGAAATTGTCTTATTTTATGTTAAGGTAATTGGAAACCTTAACAGTTTTCCCGCGTAATAAACCTGATCATAGGTCTCTTCTGTTAAATTTAGTTTTGGTCCCACTGCCTTCACTTCTGTCCCATACGTGACTATTGGGTTCCCTACAAAACTAAAACGACAACACCACATCCAGCAATATCCAGCAGGGAGTGCTCAAAGTTAAAGTGCTGCGAGTTTAACAGCAGTATTTGACTCAACAAGCAGCCCACCGCATGCGCTCGTGTCACCGTCGAACAGTGTAATGTAACATTTGAGAGTGCATATGCGTGTTTAACCCTCTCACACGTGTGCACGTGTGGGTCATGTGTAAGTCAGTGAGTGGTTTCTTTTGTATCTGTGTCGTGCAGAATCAAAGACGCAAACTGACAGTGAACCACAATGTGATCTACACTACACAGCTGGTGTGTGTATTCATTGTGTATGCTGTGCAGTAGTGTGAGTGCAAAGTGTGGTAGTTGCAGCATCTGTGCCAAGGGGTACATGTGAGTGAGACGGGCGTTTATTGCTGCCACAGAAAACTCTCCTGATAACGAGTGAAGGTGCAACTGGGACACGGACAATGGCCGTGACAAAACCACCAACACAAGATTTAAACAATGAAATTGGAATTCATTACACAAACTTAAACGACAAGACCAAAGTCAGCAGCTGCTCACTGTGAAGCTGACAGGGAGACTGCACACTTGTGCCCACTGGGAACCCCGACGTCAGGGGTCACCATTTGGCACAGACGAGCACTGCCACGCCCACCTGATAACCGGAATGCAGCCACAGGATAAGAGCAAAAGGGTAGGGGGTCATCACACACTGTACACTGTGCCTGGATTACTGTGTTTTAAAAAAACGAACATGTTAAAACCTAAAACAGTAGCAGAGGTCACCTGCGCAATCCTCAGCATGAAGAATCCCAGTGCAGGGTTGCACAGGCAGACTGTGGCTGCATTTCAATCTGTTGTGAAGCAGTTCTACAGCCTTGACACAGATCTTTCCATGCATCTGGAAGAATGTGTGCACGCAATCATTCACATGGAACGTGTCCTGATAGAGCATTATTTATAAGACATTTGGTCACAAACCAAAGTAATGGACACATTAAACACATTAAACTAAGCCAAATTCACTGAAAATCCTTGCACACAAAACCTCATGGTATCGCCAGAGGAAAGGTCACCAAATAAATCTGGGGTCCAATGTCTTTTATTAAGTTTCGGAAAACAATCCATTCAACGGTCGGTTAGATACTGCAGTCTAGAACAAACTGATGGACGGATCGGCTGACGTTGTCTAAAAAGATGGCGGATGGGATGGTGCGCTCAAAAGGGTCGAAAAGTGTTAAAGGGTGGCCACTTCTCACCCTCAACGGTCCCCATTATGCCTACTTAGTTGAAGGGGGTGGACCCCCCGGTATATTTTCCAACTCGCAAACATGGCAGCTGGGGATGGAGGACACGTTTTTTTTACGTCGAGTGGGAAAAGCAGCCAGCAGGGGACAGGTGCGACTGCATGTTGTGATAGTCATTTGTTCGTCTGAGCCATTAGTTGTTATGGCCTGTTTCCACGTCCAGCAGATACAGAGCATATTGTCATCCCAAGAGCCACAAGAGCTTGGCTTTGTGCTAAGCTAAGCTAACTGGCTTCTGGGACATAAAAGAGGAGAGTGGTATCAATATTTCCATGCAGCATATAAGAAAGTGAATGTCTAATTACTCCTTGAAACTAAATGCTTTATTACATCATGTCGCAAGTCAACTGTAACACGGGTAAAAAAAACATAAAATAACAATGTGATTGTGATTGGTTTCTTTTCTCGTTACAAGTTTGATTTTCAGGAGGGTCATTCTGGTTCAATGATGTGAGAGAAAGTAATTGTGTTTTGTTGAAAAGCCTTTCAGGGAAATATAGCTTTAAAATTAGAGAGCGCGCTGCGGTGTGGCCCGCCCGACACAACCAGTAGCCGATACCCTTTCTCCCCCCCTCGGTTTCAAGGTTCTGCTGTGAAAAGTTCCTACGACTTCACACCTTTTCATCTGCAACAAACACGCGCGCGTGAACCCAAGCGCCCATTGTGGCAGCAGTGTTTTGGGTGGGGTTGTGTTAAGTGACAGGATTCATACGTCTATGTCGTGAAGAACATCACAGTTTGCTACAGACCTGAGCGCGTCAAATTTATAAGATCTGTACGAACAGTTGAGACACAACACGCGCACACACACACACACACACACACACACACACACACACACACACACACACACACACACACACACACACACACACACTATGTTACTGCTTCTGATTTACGCGAAACAAGACATGAAATGAGACACACAAAAATATTAAGTGCTTTGAGAAGTCGATATGACTAGAAAAGTTCTAAATAAATACAGTCCATTTACTATTTGCTTGACATAAGGGTAAATAATTGCATAGGATCTTACAGTTATTTACTATTCAGGGTTGTTCTGATACATTTAGGCTCTCACTACGTACACCAACACAAATGTTGCCAATGTAGGCAGTGGCTGTCTTGGGTACCATTTCATTTTGTAGTTCTCACACCCCTTACCTTTCTGTAACCCTGCATTCTCGAAGTGATGCAAAACTCAGAGAGTCGGCTGCATGTGTGGGAGTGGGGATGCCCATCATTACCACCGACAATATCGCCGTCATCGTTTTATTTGTATGGAGAATGTTTCCATATAGGCACCACTGCAGAGGCAATTTGTTCCACAACTGAAGTCTTTTCTCCAGTAAGTTTGACGGAAAGCTCTGCAGTTTGGTTTCAAGCTGAATCAGTGATGCTTTGAATCTGACAGAAATTGATTGAAAAGCGTAGGATAATGCGATAAGTTGTGACACAGACGGCAAAACACTTGCTTCCTGTTCAGTGGGAGGCAGGGGCCTATAGTTGAGAGGTGTTGTGGCTTTATTTTGTACATGACCCTGTGGTATTGAAAGCAGGTACAACCCAAAGTTCCCATGGCAATAGTACATTTTAGTAATTAAAATTCTTAATCCATCATGCAAAACAAGTCTTTTTTTCCCGGTCACCACTGCTCCTCCTTTGTTATATTGTGAAATCGAATTCGTGGTAAAGTGTCTCGATGTGCTAACTGTACATAACCAATATCAACATAAATATGTCATGAAGCTCTCAGACTTTTTTCTCTCCCTTGCCCTCGTCTGACGAGACAAGAAAGTCCTGCACTGTCTGTAAACTTTGCTCTTTTGCCAACCAAAGTGAGAGAAAATGGGTGGGAGGGGGGAAAAGGGTGACAGAAAGAAAGAGAAGTTGTTGGCCGTGAGAAAGTGGCACTGCACTTCATTTTGTCAAGTCCCCTAACTGAAACCACTGTCATCCGCCAGCCACTGAAGTGACACAGATAAACACCTTAAGAGCTGACACCACGGCCTGACCCCGAGGCTGCCTGATAATGTTATATTTTTCATTCTGTGATCACTCACGGCAATTCTTTTGAAGTAAGGATGTTATATCTCACCTACTGTGAAACACCCACGTTCACGCGAGACACACTGAGAAAGTAGACAAAGATGTTCATAATCAGGTTCTCTTTTACAGGTATACAAATGTCAGTAAATGCCACCTAGATATGTATATTTAATTTTGAGTGATTCAGTTGTAATTTGCATGACTGTGAAACTTGAGCAAGGACTGTGACTCAGCAAAGTTATCGCTTTGTCCTTTTTTGTTTTTGCTCTGATGCAACATCTATCATGTACAATTTCAATGGTATTTGAAGGAATATTGGTCAATGAATCAAAAATCAATCAAAATATATTCATATATTCTATATATATTCAAGTGTAAAATCACCATTACCCATTACGTCTCAAAGCACTTTACAATGAAAGGAACACATAAAATAACAGACAACAATAAGACAACTGAACAGCATTAAAACAGTAAGTATAAAACAATAAAAAAAACATAAATAAAAAAAATAAGTTCAAAAAATAAGTGATGATGTACTATGGTCGGCTATACTAATGAGTAGAGGCTTTTCTATCTAGATTTAAAATGTTCTACTGAGTGAGCTTCTTTGACATGTAGTGGTCTACTGTAAATCTGTCTGTATCTATTTATACAGTATATGCATGACCACATGCTTCTTCATCGAGATATCCGTGATGTGATAAACTTGGGCAGAATCTTGCACAGTCGTTAAAACATATTTATCTCTCTGAACTGAAATTGAGTTTTATTAACTGGCCTGTAAACACTACACTGGGATTTTACCATTTCTTAAGTGGTAAAAACTTTGCTCCCCACTAAGTTGCTAACCGTGTCTATCTGATGTTTAGTGTCGGACAGCCACTTTAAATCAAGCATTATTTTGCTATTATGCCTTACATCCAATTTATTCTTGCATCAAGCGTCCGCTCAACCCAAGTGTGTTACTGCGATTTATTAGTTCACTTTCATGAAGTTGGGGGACTTGCAGGAGACATTAAAAAAACATTAAAATAAAAGGAAAAATCAGTGCAGTGTTGATCAAAATATCATGACGTATAGTGCCCCAATATGGGTAAAGTTCCACAAAAAACTTGGACTTCTCTGCCGCATAATGCAGCTCAACAGCCCAGTAAAGAAAGAATGAAAGATAGATGGATAGATAGATAGATAGATAGATAGATTGATAGATCCTTTTACTCTGAAAGCACAAATGGAGAAAACCTTGACCCATGACATAATCAGGGTTATTTGAGATGATGGTAAAAACTTTGGAAAGCTCCATCAGCAGAGGACATGCAACTTCTGAAGTTGAATAGTAAAGGGAGTGCCCCTTTAAGACATATAAGCCTCTAGAGTATTTTCAACTAAGTACTCTGAGGATATTTAAAGGCACCACTGATATAAAAGCTAGATTTCGCAAACTTTTTTTCCAAAAATGCTGAAGAGAAACCGTGTGGGAAACAGCTTTCACTTCGGTTGGAATTTTTGTTTTGTGGAATTCTTCAAATATATATTTTAAGCAAAGAAATTATTATTGGGAGTATTAAGTATCAATTCAAGAATATTCTCAACTCCTCAGGTAACCCATATCCATTACTATAAAATAAAGACACTTAAAAAGTCATAGTAAATGAACAGTTACATTCTTCCCCACCCCTGCCCGACTTTCAGGTTCCTAGAAAGGCAGTTCTCTGTCACCGTTGGGGGAACAAGAAGCCCCTGAACCCCCAAAAGAACAAATGAGGCAAAACAAAAGCCACCAAACCCACCAGCCCGTCTCAGCCCCCTGCACTCTTCTCGTCTCCTCTCCCTCACAGCCCCTGGGGAAAGGTTGCGAGCCCCCTGCCACATCAACCACAGTGCTCTGGCATGCCTCACTCCGTGCACATCAAGGTGAACACAGCTCCATGTTATGCTGCTCATACCAGGAGTCAAATGAGATGTCTGCAAAATATATATTGCCACATTGAGAGATGCTTGGGTTTCGGTTCATATGCGGGCCTTGATGATTTGATTTCAATCTGAGGTCAGATTAAGACCTCACTACGTGACAGTACTTGACAACAGCTTCGTATTTAGAAAATACTTTTTTTCACATGAACGGGAAACAGCTTTTAACAGTGATCCCGGAAGCAATTGTATTCTATTTCATGGGTACAGCAAATCAGGGAGTAGAATGATCTTTATTGTCAGTACACTCAGGTATAATGGAATTTCGTATTGGCTTCTCTCACACAGGAAAATAAATGAGAAATAAATGAGAATGTAGTAACGGTGTCTGACTTTATTTTCTTTTGATCAAAGATTTAATGGTTTCATGAACTTTTTGGTCTTTTGGGGCCCATCTATGCTGCATTATTTAGTGGCTGGGTGTTGTTCGATTCCTCTGTGCATCTCTGGCCCTCTGGTAGACGCAAGTACGGTAAGTCAAACACCATGCAGACAAGATGAAAACTGAAGCTGGCTGCTTCTTTTGTGAGGCTGAGAGGTGCTGGCTTGTAGAGTTAATAGCTGCAGCTATTGCTGTGTTCTCATAAAGACGTTCACGGGGCAGACACCACACATCTTGTTGGGAAGGAGAAGGAGGAACTTTGCATGTTGCATTGTAAGTACCATGACTCACCAAGTCTTTACAATGTCGTTTGCATTCGTCCCTTTTATTATTTTTTCCAACAGGAGTCTTGAAACTAAAAAATAGAAGATTTGAACTCCTTTCATGTATTCATGAATTATCTATGAAGATTTCCTAATTTGCTTGTTCCTGAATTTTTGCAGTTACAGTCTTAAATGTTTTCATCACACAAATCAACTATGGATTCATAATGTGTAAACAATTGCTCAATATGTAACGCATTTAAAACAATTCTTTTAGAATAACATAAATGATTTGTTAGAATATAGATAATATTTTGTTTAATCAAGGGCTTATTTATGGCTCATGTCTATGGATTTTTTTTATATAAGGTACTACCCTCAAATCTAGATTCATATATGCCTTCCTGCCAAGCTTTCACGCTCATATGATAATGGCGAAATATTCAGAATTTCCAAGTGATGCTCAGTGTATTTAGTCCACCCACATGAGCAGTCACTATAGTAGTGAATTCGCCAGTAGCCTTCGCAAATTTCTCTCTGAGTAAACAAGGTTTAATCTTGACATTAGTATAGTGACACCATTATTCACATTGGGTCCCAAACCTAAAGAGTACAGTTGACCAAACTGACCGGGATGCTGTCATGTTTTCAGGCAGCTCCAGACAGTCCCGCAATCCTCAGCAGCCTTTCAAAAATCAAATTAAATCTCCTTGTGTCATGTCATCAGTCGATGGGTGTGAGAAAGAGAAAAGAGGACGTTGTCAGCCGCAAGGACATGAGACACACTCGACGTTCAGCTGCGCAATAACAGAGGTAAGATCAGCAACGCAGCTGGAGTCTCACTGTTACGGTAGCGCGGTTTAATTATCGTGGTTTTAATTTATATATGTTGCAGTGCAGCGTCTTCTGTGCGACTTCAGGTTGTGAAGGATATCTCTTTAGAAAGATCTCTATCATAGAGACTCATACAAAATCTCCATGAAAGTCTGAAACAAGTTTGGGAAAATGTTGCGTAGTTCTCTTGACTGGTCTTGCATAGTTTGTTCTATCAGGCTTTCCTTTTCCTTAACGATCGGAAATAATGTTAATCAGCTAAAACCAAAGCATTTTTATGCAATTACTTGATAAATAAATAAATAAATCACAATAAATGAATAAATTCAGCATTCGGAAAATTCTTAATTGATTTGCTTATTTTGGTAATTTTAAAATAATGAAATAATTAAATGTATTTAATATTTGATAAGAATACATGCAATTCGAATGGAAGTTTAAAAAGCAGCACAGCAGTGTCAGTTGAGAAGTTGTCTGACAACACCAAAGCAGGGTTATCCTCAGTGAAGCCCTCAAGTGCAGGTGGCAGGCAGTATTTGCTAAGGAAACCTCAAGCTTTGGCATTGTAACTGAATATGTACCCGCAGGTGTGTGAGGCGACAGGAAAGACTCAACTTTTTTCAGACTCCTGCAGGTTTATCATCTAGAGGATTTTCACCTCGTCTCCCATCACCCCCTCGCAAGTCGACCTTCTGCCATGCCGCGGTCGTTCCTCGTCAGAAGTAAAAGGACTCATCTACTAAGCTCATGTAAGGACTCCTTCAGACAACACGACCAGTGCCGAAAAGAGGCTGCACAGCCTGGGCAGCATGTGAAGGAACAGGACAGGGGCCGTCCTAAGGATGCTGTGTCCCTCACATTAGGGGTCACAGACCTTCTTGCTGAGGCCAGCTCACCACTGGACGAGATGGCAGTCCAGTTAAACAGTCCCACCGCACATGATCCTTGGACTCCAGGTAACCAACAATTACCCCGTCATTTACAACGTTTATTTTTTGTAACAGTGAAACTGACACAGGACTAGAAATAATGATACAGTCGCGTTCTTCGGATCGCACCTGAAAGTGTTGTTTATCTAATCTTAAAGGGGTGATGTAGATGAACAGGAGGCCTTGAGTTATTTGAGAAACCTGTTTTATAAATAAGAGTGCAACTCAAAAATCAGGGATACATTGTTTTTTTAACATTAAATACCTCAAAAGTCCATGCAAAGATGCAATTTTTTTCTCCCATTTTCCCCATTTTCTATAAACTGAAGACATTGCCATCCTCGTAACCCTTTCACATTCTAGCAAGTGTCCCCGTGGAGAACACAGACGCTCATCTGCCCGTCTCGCCATGGTTGTCGAACAGACACCAGGCTACTGAAAGGGAGAGGGAGCTGGAGAAACTGGTCTTCATGCTTCTCAACCACACATCGCACACCGACCTCAAATCCCCTGTGAGTCAATGCCCACTCTGTGAAAAGGTAGGTTCCCAGTGGGTTATGAGGTCTTTATCAGCTAAATCTATGGTTGATACAACTGTGATTTTTTTTTGTTAGAAGAGTGGTCAACTAAAATAAAAAGTGAAATAAAAGTTAAAAAAAATCTATAGGCTACCTTTCTACCACTGGGGAGGAAAATGTGTGATTGTTACAATTTATTTACAAGTATTTATTTACATTGCTTACATTTTGTAATTTGTAATGATGAATCTTTACATATTATGTTGACTTTTTTTTCAATCTCAACATAATAGACTCTCTTTCTTCCTCCATTTCAGGTTTAATATTAAAAAGTAAAAACATTTTAATAACTTATCAATTTTTAAAAATCCCTTTGTCCAGATTTAATAGAAGTTATAGCAGTTTTGATCAGGATCACTTAAATGTGTTTATTAAAGAATTTTGAAAACTGGAAATATAACCAGTAAATATAAATATTGTATTGTCACTATATTTCAAATGGCCCACTTTGTAATTTCTTACTGCTTATTGATTCCAACATACAGGAATATGTAATTAGGCTAAAATCAGTTCAGCCAGGCAAATCAATATTAGTCTGGCTCTTTATTTTAAAGGAATTGTTTGACATTTTGAAAAACACACCATGTAGATGAAGAGATAGATACCATTCTCAATAATCTTCTCATTTAACTCTGCACTCTCCCTGTCTCCCCCAGTCTCTTTCAGAAGTCCTGTTGTCAGGTGATGCGCAGGCAAATTTCTGCAACATCCTCTCTGTCCCCTTGACAACATCACCCATGACCGCAGACATGCCCCACACGCCCTTCGGCTTCACAGCAATCGGCAGCTATGGCAGAGTTAAGGTACAGTACACAGTAAGGAATGTTTATATGAGCAATCGCTTTATCAGTGTCAGTACAAACACGTCGTGAGCTCTGAAAGAAACACCGTTCTTACGTGAATGTGTGCGTGTTCTTGTGTGTGTGTGTGTGTGTGTTTCTGTGTGTGTCCAGGAGCGTAACTTTGGCTGCAAGGTGTGCGGAAAGGTGTTCAAGCGCTCGTCCACCCTGTCCACACACCTCCTCATCCACTCAGACACACGGCCCTACCCCTGCCAGTACTGCGGGAAGAGGTTCCACCAGAAGTCAGACATGAAGAAGCACACTTTCATACACACAGGTGAGTCACCACAACAGTCAATAAGTTAACATTTTTCTTTTTTTAACATTCTTTCTTTTTTCTAACATTCGTTCGTTCTTTTCGCCTCTGGTTCCCCCCCCCCCCAGGTGAGAAACCACACGTGTGCAAGGTGTGCGGTAAAGCATTCAGCCAAAGCTCCAACCTCATCACCCACAGCCGAAAGCACAACAGTTACCAGGCGCTCAGCTGCCCCCGCTGTCAGCGCACCTTCCGGCGCAGGGTTGACCTACAGCACCACCAGCAGACGCAGTGTGGTTATGAAAATATGTTCCCTTGAAACTGAGGCCGTGACGCAATGAAGCGATGGCAAAACTGGGGTGAAACAGAAATTGTACATAATTGTCATTTATAATTGTCGGAGGAAATAACAAGCATGATTATAAATGTTCAATAAAACTGCACTCTTCTGCTTAAAACCATTTTTGTCTTCTCGGTTTGTGTCTGTCAGTTTGAACTAGATTTGCTGCCTTGTTGTTGTGGTGGTTACAAAACCAAAAAAGAGAACATTTATAAGAAAAAAGTAATCAAAAAAACATATGCAACAAGACAATCAGAGATGACAGACCCCATTCACTTAACGTTGCATATGGCATTCCGCAGAAAATGTCATCATGTCAATCATTTTTCATGACGTCATTATCAAGCTCGCTTCAAATTTTATTCTTTCAACCCATAGGGCTATTGAATGAAGACCTCTAAGAAAAATTTCCGTCAAATTCTGTATGCAATTTCGAAAGTTATGGTAATTCAAAAATATTTTTTTCACAATAATTTGTACTGTAACTTTGACCTTTAATGGTCAAATGTGATTTATGACCTCCGAATTGGCTGGTCGCCTGTAAATGCATTTTTGTCACTCGGTGGACAAAAATATGACTCCAAATTAATATTGCCCTCTCTGTTCAATGTATAAACAGGCAACTGATTACTAACATGTTTTCCACATCAACTTTATGAGGTGAAAATATATTTTGTGTTGTGTTCCCAGTGAGCTCTACTGCCCCAGGAGGCATTTTTTTAAACAAATAAATTCATATCTCCTATTGTACCGTCTGCATTAGACTTATTCACAACATCTTAATTTCCTCTGTTGTACGGGGGTCATGTGATTTAAGAGCAAAGGGCTTAAACTTTTTATTTGACACATAAACACACAAGAATTCACATCCAGATAGACGCAGATTTGATATCCAACTGATTCACAAGTGACAAGACAAATATTGAACTGACTCTGCACACACAAGTCACCTCTTGAAATCTGACCTCATGTTCCATCTCTACAGGCGGCGGCTATGTGGTTTATGTTTGAGTCACGCCAACCAAGTTTAGATCCTGTTGAATGCAGATAAACGCCTCTCCATGCACCAATTAGCAGCCAGTTTCAGCATCAGATATCGACAATGTTTCACTTTGAATCTAACACTTGACTTGTCACAGATGCAGTGCGGTGACTGAGGTGCACTGTATTCACAGGGTTGCAGTCCTCTTGCATTCCTGTTGCGCGGCAATGAACACAACTCACGAGCAGGGCGCGCGCACACACGCACGCACGCACGCACGCACGCACGCACGCACACGCACACACACGCACACACACACACACACACACACACACACACACACACACACGCACACACAAAAGCTGTTAGAACCCTGGCCCACTTCTCCTTTCTCAGATTTGCAGGAAAAACAAAGAGCAAGACTGTTAAGACCCACAGCGTCTGGCATATCAGAGCTGAAATCTGCAGGTGCTCGCTTAATGCTGATATATATTCTCTGGAGCCGTCGGTGCTTCTAACCCCTAACCCCCACGGTTTATTTTAATATGCAGCTTCAACATCAGGCTCACTCTGTGCCGCCCAGCTGTAGCACGTTGTACAGTGTTGCTCTGTGAGGAGGCAGTCGCTCGTCAAGACAACGCTGACAGTCACTTAACATGCATTTGCCCATGCAGTAGGATTCAACATAATGTTGGCATTTTATTCTATTAAGGCAGACAAACTGATTCGGAAACAAAATATCAAAATACATACAGATGCCCCCCCCCAAAAAAGAAGAGGAATACAACACATAGTACATAAAAATACTTTAAAGTGACAATATCATAACATACACACAAGTCAGACGTATAAACACAGACACAATATATCCACAGGAATCAAATGTCAGTAAAATGTCCCGCCGATTCAATGAAATAATCCAGAAGAGCATCTTTCACAAAAACTGTTCAGATCTGTTTATATAATGATTTAATTGTGTAATTTAAATGCCTCATGTTCCATCCTGTTACACTGTATATACTCCGTTTACGCTGTAAATATTATGTTTACATTGCCCACATTAATTGTATTTTTTTTTATAATCCCTTGTGTTTATGATGCATGTTTACCTATTTATAACTTTCTCACTGATGTTTCTATTTTGACTATCCCCCTTGCTGCTGCAACACGGCAAATTTCCCCACAGCGGAACTAATAAAGCATCTTATCTTATCTTATGCAAGCAGAAATTGTTTAAAATGAAAGACGGTATAGCAGAAGAATTAGTCTTTACAAGTTTGACAAAAACATCTGTGACCTTGCCTTAAACCTTAAGCAGATGTAATGATATAACCCCTCCTAATGTATAAAAAGGCCTTGCAGCCCCGTGCATCATTAGTCATAAGTCATAACATTAAAACCAGTCACCTGTTTTAATGTTGTTGTTTTTTTAACTTGTTGCGGTTGATCAGTTTTCGGTGTACGACCATGTTGTTGCCATCTTCCAGGAAGATAAAATGCTCCATATACACAGTTAAACATATACGAGACTCGATCAAAAACACCAGAGCTAAATCACAAGGGTCACCTCGACCTCACCGGTCACCTAGAACAGACATGGCACTTCAGAGAATCCTAAAGCACGCACATACAGTATAATTTGCTCTTATTGCAGAGCAATGAATTCATTGGCGACATTGCATGTTTTAAAAAGGACGTACAACACATTTGGGGAATCCCTCCTCAAATAGTCTTCGTCCTCATCAAATCTTACCTCTACACCGAGCTGGAGGACTGATCAGACAGTACAGGGGGATTACAGGTGTTGTGGCCTCCGTCAGTCTGGTCCGTTAAATGACCTTCTCCTCCAAGTAAGGTCGGACTCGCCGCTTCGGTAAACACACAAATTTATAGTCCCTTTATAACGTCTCCGCAAAAAAAACCAGACTACACAAAATAATAAATAGTGC
Source organism: Scophthalmus maximus (assembly GCF_022379125.1). Taxonomy (NCBI): domain Eukaryota; kingdom Metazoa; phylum Chordata; class Actinopteri; order Pleuronectiformes; family Scophthalmidae; genus Scophthalmus; species Scophthalmus maximus. The sequence goes on along the minus strand of NC_061531.1, from coordinate 5,150,700 downwards.
TTCATCTGGTAACTTGCAATATCTTCCTTTCTTTCATTTTTTTTCTTTTCATTTTTACATTGGTGGTTGCTGTGATGTTTTAACCCTATGTGCCCCAGATAAAACTGGTGTGGCATGAATTTGTTCATGAACGAAAAGTATTAAAAGAATGTGTGTACTACCCACAAAGGCAATTAACTGAAACGTTCTTTAGACATTTCAGTCTGTGTCAAAGTGGTGGACCGACTAGTATGGCTACAAAGGCATCATGTGTTTATCTCTGAACAGCGGATCAGAAAAATCCCCAAATTCCCCGAAACCCAAACGATTCCCTCTACAATGTCAAATGCGATAGCTTTTATAAATCAGCATGTGTCAAATCACTATTTTGTTACACTAATCAGTGATCAACAGCAGCATACTACATATTTATGGATGTAATGTGATGGTATATTTCAATCTCCCTACCTGTACAATTGTAGATGCACCACAGCCCACCCATCAGGCTCACACCCATCACAAAGGCTGCAAAGACAATTCCCATCACTGGTCCTGTCTGCAAAACATAACCTATAGACACAGGGTGTTTATGGTCGGTTAAATAATTTGACAGTAACACACACACACACACACACACACACACACACACACACACACACACACACACACACACACACACACACACACACACACACACACACACACACACACACACACACACACACACACACACACACACACACACACAAAAAGACCAGATAAACAATACTCACTGCTGTGCTGAGGGTCTGGACTGGCCAGTGGAGAGACACTCAGCCTCTTGGTTCTCTGGTCAGCAGGGGGCACCAGCAGCTTGGGTGCCAGTGAACTGATCGACTGAGTGACCACCATGGGCCGGGACAGGTTTCTGATCTCGCACTGACACGGTAATATGGGACAAAGTGGATGTTAATGAAAGCTGTTGCCAACTCGCGGATGAACAGGGGGGTGTTACAAACTAACTGGGCAGGATATATTCAAGCTTTGTAAAGGTAGATTTCACCATTTAAGCATTTGCTCCTGTACCTGATGTTTTGGTGACTTGGATACGAGTGGTGGGATTCGCAGTCCGCCCTGACAGTCATTCTGTACTAGTTCCTTCTCGGGTTCCTCTCTGGCAGCGTCAGAGACACACATGTGAAGGCTGCAGTGGAGAAACTGCACAGAGTCATTATGAACTGGCCGCAGGATGAAACTAAATCTCAAGGGCTGCATCTCCTCCTCTGCTGCCGTGCTTGTGCTTCTCTGGTCCTCCCTTACAGGTGCTTCTCTCCTTCTTCCGTCATCTATGTGTCGGAGCGAGACATCGCCGTGATGAACTGCGCCTCTCTCAGAACTCTCCATCTCTTCCCGTTCACCATCACCTGCAGCCTCTTCCTCCTCATCATCCTTTGCCCCTGCACTGAGGGTCAGTGAGGGGTCGGAGGAACAGCCCTCGCTTATGACAGTCCAGAAAGGAGATTTTTTGGGGTCTGACAGAGGAGAGACCACGCACGACTTCAGCTCCACGGCATCTGGGAGGGGCCCCTTGGCTGAAATCTGCAGTACGACAGTTAACGAAACACTGATGAAGAGGACACACTGTCGTTAAGATGTTATTAGAGATCAGAATAATATGGTGAAAAAAATGCGACGACCACACACACACAGACCTCAACATAGACACGGTGGCCTGCAGTGATGACGCAGGGGCCAATTCGCCTCAGTTCGTAATTCTCCGTGACGAAAAGTCTCAAAATAAGCATAGGCCCAGACCTGTGTCTGGGTGTCGGCAGGTCGCTCACTCCTGGGTCGGGGCCCGGGTAGCCCGGTGCCCAGGGGACGAGACCAGCCTGAGGAGTGTTTTCCTCATCAACATTGTCTGCAGTAGGGCCAGAGGTGCTGGGGACAGAAGCCAAACAGCTAAACTGAGAAGAGAGACAGAATGTTGGAAAGCTGAATAGCATTGAAATAGTATTGACAAACATATACGGCATTTATGAGATAGACACACATAAAACATGCATAGACACACACAGATATCTCACATGTATGCCGAGGGGACTTTTGGATTTCCTCTCTGTCTCATTGAGGGCAAGGACGGTCTGAGGCTGGTCTCTCCATAAAAACATCTGGGCAGAATGGAGGAGAAAGAGTTAGATGATCATACATTAGCCCCGTTTCTTGACAGGATCTCACCCGTGAGAGCACAGTGTCCATGTCATAAATGGTCAACAAGAGAGGTTAAAATAAAAACCAACATTCTCTATTACTTCTGGCAATGCTTCATCTTCTTCTGCCCGTTTCTCTGGTGTGCCACAAGGCTCAGTTTTCTGTGTACATGCTACCACTCACAAATATATATTTTTAAATTTTTGCACAATTGATACCCAGTTGTTTGTACCAATAACACCTGAAGTAACACAAGGTAAAATCCGATAATATATTATTCACTCCTCCCTGCCCCACTATGCTATATATTAATGTGTATTATTTTTGTTTTATTTACAATTTTCAAAGCACTTTATAACCCTAATTTCAAATAGTCCTAAATCAATTATCTTTGTCATTACTGATATTATATCTATCTCTAATCAAAACAAAGGTTATTTGGAGGACGGATAAATATATTTTTGACATATTGTACACATTTTCCATATGGTGTTTCATCTGATAAACCTGTTGGGCTTCACTTTTCTGAAACCCCTCTGCTCCATCCTTCCCACCGATCTGAAATGGAGTTTTCAGCTCTCCGGATTTGCCTTTGTGAAGCATCCAGTTCACGGTCATGATGACCTGGGTCACAAGTCTTAGCGGGGAAAACTTCCACTTAGCAAAAAATTTAAGTGTCCATTATGTGCCAGGTGTTTTTGTTTTCACAATTATCTGATAGATGTTGAACTCATTTTTATTTCAGATGTGTTCCCCTCTGTGAAGCTTCATTTAATCTGTTCCTGCTTATATCTCTAACTATATATATATATATATATATATATATTTGTTGAACTCTTAAAGGGAAATTTGAATGAAACACAGTCAATTATTTAGGTGAAGTAGTAATATATAGAAAGTAAACAGTATGTGGCATTGAGTGGCAAAAAAAGAATGAAAGACTCAATGTTTAATTTCTCACCATGTTCTTGTACCTAACCCCTCTGGGCTGTCCCAGGAGCAGCCCCTCAGTCCCACAGGAAATGACCGGGAACACCAACAGGAAATGACTCCCATTGGATTGAGCCTGGCACGCAGGGTCCTGCAGAGTCACGGCGGCCACTGGTGCAGACAAGGTCTAAAGCAGAGAACTGATGTCAGACTGTTGAACAGTTGATGCCGACATAAAGTTGATCAATCAATAACTACTAGTGTTTTAGTGGTAAAATCTAAACACTGTCAAATACAGAAGGCTTACAAATCCAAATAGTGTTCCGTAGACAGAAACCGTGCAAATATTAATCAAATCATCTATAAGTAACTACAATGAAGCTATTTTCCTAAATCTCAGTCTATGGATTTCTAATTGGGTAGCTTGCATGCGTTCTCCGGGGAACAATGTGGATGATTTTGGTGAGAATGAACCAAAACCGTAAAGTTGTGCCCAAGAAAACTGAAAGAATAAAAATGGGATGAAGGATTGTAAAATGAAAGATGGATGACATCACAGCTCCCCGAGAGTGAAGTCAAAACATCTTGATCGCCCCCTGCTGGCTGGCTGCAGTAGAGGACATAAACCCTGCCTCCTATATGAAAGTTCAAGTGTTCTTCATTGGGAGGAAGTGGAGATATCTCGTTCAACTTTGTATACAGGCAGTTGGTTTCCCCTGGGTTTGTCACTGATAGAGACACTTTTCTCATTACACATGGAAACCATTTTTAACATAAGAATAAAAATAAATATTATTATAGATATTTGAAATTACGTTTTAAGAGGATGAAACTAGAAAAACAGAGATAATGATAATATATATTTAATTTTTAAAGTGCTTTTCATGGACCCAAAGCGCTGAGAGATGGATATCTACAAAGTTGTGGTAGCTAGCCTCTTCCTATAGGAATTGTTCACATATATCCCTGCAACTATTGCTGAGGCATGCAGACCTGCAGGATGTGCTGGTCCACGGTCACGCTGAGGCGTCCATCCTCACACTGCACTGTGAAACTCTCGCGGCCCCGTCCTCCACCGTTCAGCCACTGCCTCAGCCTGCGCTCCTCGGCCCAGGGAGGCCTCACCACCAGAGGGTTGGTCACTGCAAGCACGTCTGCGGTGGTGCAGACAGACAGGAGACACACAGTGGGCGGCCATGCAGACACCCGTAAACACTCACACTGGATTCCCCTTCATTCAACATGTAATGTATGTGCGGATCGAAACATTCTGCTCTAATTCATCATTCTTCAAAAAGGGACACAGGGGACATAGAAAAAAATAGGGGAAATGCAAAGGAAAGTGGGTTAAAAGGATAAGACACAAACGATCAGTTCACTCACACTGCGATGGAAACAAGAGACACACAGGGTTCCTGACCTGTCCCGCCCCCGGCCAGCTGGATCACAAAGCGATTGGCCAGGTCAGCCTCGGTGTAAGAGGTCACCTTGGTGTGGCCGCTCTCACTGGCCCAGACAAGAAGGTCAGGTGCGGCGGACAGGTCGGAGTCGAGTGTGCTGGACAGGGTCAGGTCAGGCTCAGGAGGGTAAGGTGGGGACACACTGTTGGAGGACTAAGGATGGACACACAAGACAGATATAAACACTGAATATGCACATATTTTAAAAAAGGGACATACTTTCATCTTTAAGAACAGCCTCGGTAATTCCCTAAAACAGCAGGACACTCTTTTAGCGCGCGCTGCTGAAACAGGAGCACGTGGTCTATTTGTTGGGGAACAACTTTCAAATGTGGTTTCATACAAATTTGGTTAACTCATGAGTATTTACAGCAGCAGGACAGTGTCTTTGGGACTGAGCCAATTCCAGTTCATTTTAATGAAGAAACGCGTCACTCAGTGCAAGACTGAGTGAGCGAGTGAGAGTTTTCGGACAGCAGTATGGTTTATGGCACAAAGCAGTGATCAGGCTTTGACCAGGTTCTACTTGTTAGTAGAATCCGATTGGTGCAGACAAAAAGGAAAATATAGAACAACACCAGACAGTAGTTAGTCATGTCTAAACTGATGTCTGGCATAGCGGATGACATGTGGCACCTTACATGAACAGAGATATGACCCCGGACCCCATGAGCAGCAACGGCCCAGTTGACTGGCACTGCACTGCTGAGGATCAGAACAACCTTCTGCGCCGTGGCGTCGGCCACCGGCGGCACGAGAGAGACAGTCACCTCCACCTGCAGAGAGCTGATCGAGACGAAGAGAGAAAACAAGATTTAACTCTTTTTTCCTTTCTTTCTACACGACTGTACAGCAGTCATATGCTCTGCATGTTCTCACCCACAGAGCCCGGATCCCGCTGAGTGGAGCTTGATCACATGGACTTCGGGGCCGATCCCGGCGGCTTCAGTGTGGACACAGCCCTGCACCTCCTGTGGCTGCAGGTCAGAGGCCAAGTAGTTGGGAGAGAGGAACACGGACTGAAGGTGGCACACAGCAGGCAACACTGGATCTGTGATATGGACACAACGCAAACGTGTCTTCTTTTTTGAGAGGGAAGTTAGTTTCACCAGATCTTTCTCTACTCACTGTCTGACTTGGGCCTAGAATTTTGTCTAGTGGGAGATGAGTGATAAGATTGTATGACCTGAATTTTAGCCTGTGCCAGTTCACTACACAGCTGTTTAGGTGAATTATCAGTTCCCACGAACAGTTATTGCTCTATGCAGTGAACCTGTCTCTTGATGATACACACCATTTTCTTAAATTTCTGCAAATACAAATTCCGACTCGCGTACATTCTTTGAAAAGCTCAAATACAAAACTGGCACTGATAACTGTGCACAGATTCATGTCGCAGTGACGTGCGGCTCCTCGTCGGCTCACCCTCTCCCTGTCGGATGTAGACTCGGTTGCCGCGGGTCGCGTGCGTCAGAGAGGACAGGTTGCCATGGTGCTTCAGAGCCCAGCGGTGCAGTGCGCGCGGACGAAACGGCAACAGGTGCACCGTGTGGACGTGCAAGCGCAACGCGCGGGACTGAACGCTGGAGTTTGGGGACACCTAGCAGACGACGGCAAACAGGATCATATCCGGGCAAAAGGAATTCAGAGGGGAACTTACATACAGTACAGTACAGCATGTGATTTCAACGTGCACTCAAACACATGAGAACTGATAGGGAAGATGAGGATCTGACCTGCACCAGCACTGGGAAGTCGGGGGGCAGTCTCTCGGCCTCCAGCCACCAGCTGACCGGGAGCGTGGAGCTGAGCAGCAGGTGGAGCGCTCTGAGAGGGGAAGGGGACAGTGACAAAGGCTTCAGCAACACGGTCACCTGGAAGCAGAAGAGAAAAAGGGGCGCGAGGTGATGAAACTGTTAAGTATAACAGATGTTATACATATGCAAATATATTTTTAGGCAGGTCTGCTCTTATGCGGAGCACAGAAATTGACACAATTAGGTAAAAGTTCATCAGAGTGACACAAAATAATAGGAAAACTCGAGTGCCTTCATACACCGAGGCCAAACAATACCAAATATGTCTGATTTTATACATCAAGACCCATACATTATTACAAACATATAGATATAACCTGACAAATCAACAAAAATGTTGAAAAATGTCAGAGGAAAGTGATAAAATAATGTTTCCTGGATATGCTCCTTAAATTGATTCACATTAAATAAGTGCTTTTTGACAAATAAACCAACAGACACCAGTGAAAATGCAGCCAGGAGCTGTGAAATAAAATAAGCTTGCTAACGATAAATAGAATGGTAAAAACTAATTGAAACTTTTAATCAATTTGATCAATTTACTTGTGATTAAATCTCTTCTTTTTCATGTCATAATCCACCCTAAGTATGAACTTTCATCTACTGTCAATGTTTCATTCTGTTATTTTTCCTACATTTTGCAACAACCTGTAGCAAAAGTTCAAGCTTTCTATGAACGTCACAAACACTGAGACGCTGTCTCACTCTGTTGTTCTCTTCTGGACACGAGCTCTTTACCCTGTTGTCAGGGCTGCTCGTCACTCGGCCCACTGCGATGACATGAGTCTCCTTGCTGCCGCGTTCCCTCGCAGCGCAGCCCGGACCGGCCTCGAACGTCTCCAGCAGACCCCTGACAGGGTGCGCCGCCCCCGCCGGACCAGCCACAGAGCATTGCACCTCTCCTCTTTGAGCTGAGGGACAGGGAGACACAGCAGATGTAAGACCATGAAACCTGGGACATCGGCACAGAGAGAAAAGTCATAGCTGCGGTATTCATCTGTGCAAAAGATGATGTGTCTCCCCCCTCCTCTCTGTGATGTGCGGGTTACACAATAGACAGTCTGATGAATCCCTGAGGGGAGGCTGGAACACTTCCCAGAAGAATCTTTGTAACATTTTTTACTTTCGCTCTGACACTTGAATTTAAGACCTTTGGCTTCCCAGGCAGAGTGAAATGTCCCATTTGATACTTTTCTTCCATTCGCAACGAAGTCATCACTTTTCTCAGTCTAAAGATAAATGGATGTTAACAACAGCCACTTGTGCCCTCACCTGCTGTCCTCTTCCAGAGCAGAAGGAGACAGAAAAGAGTCCGTCCCACCGCTGGCAGTGAAGGCGTCATGACCATCTCACTGATGGGTCCCTCGCAACAGCCTGTTAAACACACAAAATTTGAAAATTCATACGATGTCTTCTTTTCAAAACTAACCCGCTGAAATCACAGATTCATTCTTTTTTTTTTATTATTATCAGCATACAAAAAGATAATATGTGTAATGGCAGTACACTTTATTCAGCTCATTAGAGCTGCAACAGTTTGTTGATTTATCAATTGGCTGAAAAACATATTTCCATCTGCCTTAACATAGAAGTTATACAGGAGTATTTGATGCTTTACTTTGCCATATATATACGACAGTTAATAAACAATCTTTCCTGATAAACAACCACATACTTGTTGAGATGGAAGCCTGGACAAAGCAAAAGTAGATGCAATGCTAACTGCAGTGAAAAAAATATAAACATACATACATATATATATATATATATATATATATATATATATATATATATATATATACACACACACACACACACACATATATATACATATATATATATATGTATAAAGAAATAGTTATGAAGTCAAACTTATGCAAAATTTGTTTTGGTTTTCCAAAATGACAAATGACAAATGGCACAACTATGAGCAGCAAGCAGTGGAGGTAACAAATTTCCAACTAGTAATATCCCATCACAAAGTAATAAATGTTCTTGCTGTATTACCATCACAACATTCGTCTGTTGGTGTAAAGTTCATTTCATGATCCCTGGCACTGCCCCCCCCCTTCAGCAAACATGACTTTGGTCTTAACATGAGAAGAGAAGCTGAACTCACCTCACAGAGGCACAGGCGGACTTTCTGATCCAGCTGTGGCCGCGGGACTTCCCTGTTGTGAGGACTGGATGTCACAACGCAACGCACGCCCCCCTCATTTTCTTATACACACACGAGCACGCAGCCACACGCACGGTGCACATGTCGACATCCCGCCGTGCGCCCGTGCGTCCTGCTCCAGCTGAGGCGCCACTCGGGAGAAGCCTTTCTCAGTGGGGGAAGTTGGTTTTACGCACAGGCTGGGGGGGGGGGGGGGGGGGGGGGGGGGGGGGCAGCGGTAGAGAGGGACATTTAAAGGGGCAATGGGAGGGACTGTGGGATGGTGTGACAGAGTGGAGAGAGGGATGGCGAGCGGAGGAATAAAAGGCTCTGGAAACGTCTGCGAGCGCAGAAGGCAACGGGGAAGGAGGGCTGGAGCTGGAGGAGGTGGGGCAGGTGGGAGGGATGGAGGAGGAGGCTGGACCTCAGGAGTTTGACTGGCAGGTGAAGTGTTCGGGAAGATGCAGGCTCTGATCATATTTTCCACATTTTCTGCCTTTTGAGTTTGTCTGTTATTTTCCACCCTGCTCAAAACGCAACAAACATTCTGGATGGGACATAAGTAAGACCAATAGAAAATAATAGATAAAGAAAATACACGGCAGCTTCACTTTCTGTCACTATAGATTCACATTCACATATAGACTGGCTGTGCTTGGTTTATTATTTGTTTAAATAATTTACATGTGCTTGGATTAGGGGAAAATTGGTCAAAATTGCAGTGATTTTTGTTGACTGGGGGAGAAGTGGAAACGTGTGAATACAAAATCGACTTATCGATACCATTTATGTTCATACGTCAAGGCTACTCGTTAGCAATCAGTTGTCTGTGTGTGCACATTCAGCAGCTATGGAGCAACATTTATCATTTATGTTGAACATTTAGGGTCCTATATTCACTCCGTTAACTTTCTTTTTGGTCTCTAACTCCTCAGATAAAAATTCACCACTATTACAATTACAGCTCCTTGGTGCCGAACAGGAAGTGCAGTTCTGTAGAGTTGTGTGCAGTTGTGTGGAGTGGCTTTCAGAGCTTTAACGCTGCCAGTTTCAGCTGAAAACAACACTATGAGAGCAATGAGCTGAACATATTTCCCAGTAAATCTTGGGAAGTTCGAGAGGTAAAGCAGATATATTTCTCCGCACATTTTTTCATTGATTGTGGTTACATGTGCACTGATATTCTGGCTATGATCAGTGTCCTGTTCATGTTTTGGGATTTGCAAACATCTTATCCAGAAACCTGGATAAAACCTTATCCCAGTTTGGAGACATGAATTTAAATACATGGAATACTAGAAACCAGTACAGTGTGGCATGTGAACACCTTACCCAGGTGCCTGAACCATCTCATAGTGGCTGTGATGATGAGAAATCAAGACACATCTGCATCACAAACCTGGATACTGTTATGATCATATATACAGTGATACGAAACCCAGGTTTATCATGTTCCATAGAAACGCACTTCTCCATGTTGTTTTTTTAACATATCTTTGATACACTATAAGGGTAAAAAATGTTGATTATAGCCACTTTAAACAGTTGAATGGTGAAAGTTTGCACAGATCTAAAGGTAAATGGGTGATGGACTGTATTTATATCACACCTTTCCAGTCCTATTTAACACAAAGTCACATTCACCCATTCGTACACCCATTCATGCAGCGCTTCCATACACAGTGCATTGTCAATCTGACATTCATATACCGACAACACGACCGCCAGGGGCAATTTGTGGGGCTCACTCTAGCCCAAGGACACTTGGAGGCACCAGGGAAATCGGAGGACGACCCGCTTTAACTCCTGAAGGTTGATGTGATTCAGGCGGAAGCTTTCGAGAAGGTGACAAAGAGACCCTGATGATTTCCAAGTGATATCCTCAGGCGAATGTGGATATGCACACTAAAGACTTAACAGAAAAGCCTGGATGACGGGGATTGTAGGGACTTTGACCTTGATGCTATGAACTAAGAGTCAGGATGTCTCGGCGGCTGCTGCTGCTTCATCATAGATCATAAGTTCAACCACCCACCGCTTTTGCACACAGATTTGGAGAAAACTATTTTGGGCAGGGAGCTTGTGTTGGTGCAGACACAAGGGTGATGTGGAACATTTTGATAATGGAAAAACACAAAATTACAGCAATAACTGACGGTGTGTTTTAAAGGGCGTTCTCGGTAATGTCTGCCGGTAATGTCTGCCGAGCAAATAGGGTTTTTATAAAAAAAAAAGAAAAAAAGACCACTCAAAAATGATGTATAATTAAGACTTCATGCTTTCCAAAACTTTTTTGTTCGAGTGTGTATGTTCGCTTTTTTGCATGTTCTGGTTATTTCTCTGTGTCCAGGTTCATGCACCACTTACAATTCCAATAATCCTTTTAGCGATGACCGGTACAGGACATCATTAATAATAACAGCTGGGACCCGGCCTGGCTCTGCATGAGTCTTCGTTCGCATGCACTTCAGTGTAAATGTAACCTGTTTGTCTGCAGAGTCCATGTGAACATTGGGGAGTTCAGAGAAATGAAATGTCGGTCAGCTGCCGCAGCTTTGGACCGAACTCGCTGACCCTGAGACAAAGTCGAGGACATGTTGCCTGGTGCTCTGTGCCCGAAACACTCAGTCATTTAATGCATGCAGAGAAACTTTGGAAACATCTGTGCAATCTGTATCTATATTGTGCGAATCAGAATATGAAAACTAGGATCTAAAGACGTTTGCAGGTGCTTAACTTTCGGTCACGAAAAATCTGCTGTAAACACGCGTCACTAAAATCATTGTTGTAAACATTTTTCTCAAACAGGAATTATACACTGAAAATCTGGCCACAAAGGAAACAACAATTTTATCTGCTAAACACTTTTGCTGGTTGCAGGAATATCGGAAATGTCGTCAGATAAACACTCACAAGACAACGAAGAGTGCACTGCGACGTCGTACTCGGGACGTGTGTGTACGCAATCAACGCGAAGGCTTTGTTAACCGCCACTCTCACTTTGCTAATGAAGATTTGTTGACAAAAAAAACCAAAACAATGGAAAAACAACCAATGGCAATAAATGATCACCGCTTCTGTGTTGGGATCACATCTTTATCGAGTCACAGTTCCAACACATTTCACCAGCAAATGACAAAGGAGGAAACAGACGTAAAAAGAAAAATCACAAAATCAGTTAAATCTTTGCGTCATTGAATTAGTGACTGTGGTTAAAAATCAGTGTTGTACTAAAAGACAGAAAAGAGAGAAGACAAAATGAGAAACGTGTTGTATGTGAGGTCCAGACACAAACGGCAGCCGACTCCCGTCACTCTCTCCGAGTTACTCTGGCTCAACTCCCAGTCAGCTCAGAGGCTTCTCTCTTTGCTCTGGCTCCCCCGTGTGTCCATGTACTGGTGATGCATGATTGCGGCGGAACGTGGATCCATTCAGGGACATCGAACACAACGAAAACAGACAATTACCGGCGACACACAGCAGAGACAAAGGGACGAGAGATCACGGGAAAGTGCAGGGAGAGGAGCGACGAACCGCTCTCCGTCAGAATAATCACGTTCACTCTCTCGCTCAGTGATTTTCGAGGGCGCTTGAAGCATTTCGGCACCGACTCTTTCTTTAATGCCCCACTGTGTTGCCAGGCAGGACAAACAACAGCATCCATCTCAACTCATCTTCCATTTGTTACATAATCTGGATTATTCTCTGTCACGACTTCCTCCTCTAAAAGCCACTCCAGATAATCTGGAGGTCGTCAGATCCGTGACACCGCGTATGTGCGCCACACACGATCAGACTCCACTGATCCCTGCGCACACACGCTCGGCCCGGCCAGTCCTTCATCCCGTTGCAAACGCAGACACACACACAGAGAGAGAGAGAGAGAGAGAGAAAGAGGACGTAGCAAAGAGTGACCCTCGCCTCTCATCGCCATCGAGTTCGACTTTGCCTTTGCAGGACAGAGTCCGCCTTTGCTTCTCAGTCTCCTTGTAAGAGTCCGTGGCTGGCAGTGGGCAGCTAAATAACCCTATGACCCCCCTGACCCCCGCGCCTAACAGAGGTCGGAGATGTAATCGAAGTCCTTGAAGTAGTCCTGTTCCGTGCGAGAGAGTGTGCGGCGCTCGCGAGGCGGCGTGAGGGCGGGGGGCTCGGCCGTGAACTCGGCGTCGAAATTGCTGACGTCCTCTTTTCCCCCGATGGACGGGACGAACGGCGGCGGGACTTTCCTCTGGAGAAGTGCCTCCCAGTCCATACCCTGAATGACATGTTAAATTTAGTGTTAACTTTAAGGAGGCAACATGTAAGAATTGGCCAACTGTTGAATTACTCCGAACCAAGTAGAGCGAATGACACTGCCGAGGGTCCGCTGCCTTAAATACTATCAAGCCGCTCCACATTGTACACACTCACAGATATCAGTCCCCTAAATATGCCTGATTTCTTTCATTAAGATCTATTGATTATTATTCCCTGGGGAATCAGTGAAAATGTCAAAAAAAACACCACGTCTCACAATGTTGAAGAAAGTTGGAATTTTCTTTTAATCTGTGGCAGAGTTTTATGGGTTCTTTCTGGGTTAATATCCCACCCTTCCACCAAGTTTCGTGGAAAGCCGTTCAGTAGTTTTTGCGTAGTCCTGCTGACAAACAAACAAACCAACCAAAAAACCAACCAGCGGACAGGGGGTGTCCACCCCTATCATGAGACACAAGCCCTCCCCTTCCCCTGTGTAATTGTCGGATTGGCTATACCTCTGTGGACGTTCAGAAAGTTAGTTTGCTGACACCAGCCGACATCTCTGCCACACATTCTTCACATTCTTATGATGATACTTGATTTTTGAACGTTTTAAACAAGCATTCTTTGTCCCTTTACGATCGTCTCCTTGTCCGGCAGGAACGATGAGAAAAGCTTTGAAAAATTTCAAACGCTCACCCTGAAAAAAGGCTGTTTTTTCACGTCCTCCGCATCCTTTTCCCCAGAGCCCAGGCGTCTCTCAGGATTCCTCCTCAGCAACTAGCAGCCGAGACACAGCAACGAACGTAGCAGAGAAGAACACATCTGACGTCAGAACTCAAACTTCAACTTTTCGTATTTCCAACATGCCAAGCCAAAGCAGAAGAATAAAATAGTGAGCACAAGTGAGCCGGGAGCAGACAGCCGAGTCTCACCCGTCTCATGATGCCGATGGCCTCGGTGGAGAGGAAGCGAGGGTAGCGCACCTCATCATTCACAATGCTGTCGAAAACCTCCTCCTCATCATCACCTGGGAACGGAGACTGAAAGAAAGAGACATTATCATAACTCCAATCTGTCCAAACTGCCTCCATTTAAAAATCGGATATTTTTCTAGACACAAAAATACTCCACTTTGGATAATAATGTGTGTCTGATACGGTTTTGTCACGTCACACGCTGTGCGCTGCACACTGAACCAGGACTGGCTTCTCAGACAGGTCGTGGCGTCACAAAATGATCTCATCCGACCACGTTTTGAACTCAGACTTCAAGGTGAGCACAGAGAAAATGTCCCATTTCAACAGCCTAGTGTGGAAAAATAAAAGGGCTTCTTGCGTCACATTCCTGAGTGGACGCGGACTTCAATAATGCATGTCAAATACTTCAACTCTTTCCAATATTTACCCCTCCCCCGTCTGACACTCGGGTGGAGGCGCACACACCCACTGCTTGGCTGGCAGAGATCTCAGGGTGGATGGCATCACCTGACGCCTCAACCGTGGACAAGAGGAGCGCGTGTTCCTGACGGGAGAAAGGCCGCCTGCTGCCTCACGGGCTCCAGTTCGCAAAGTTCTCTTGAACACACCGCGTGTTGATAATCTCAAAATGAATGTGTAAGGTGAAAAACTAGTGATCGTAGTTTTAGTCTCACTAGGAAATCAGCTTGAAATTGTTTGCAGTCAATTGGACAACTGATATGAACGTGAACAATATTTGCACGTGAACGATATCAAGCAATTTAAAATACCACATATCCTTTCACTATTAACTCGGGTTTCATGGTGGGAGCTCCGATTGTTTTTAATAAGTCGGGGTGATGTTCAAAAATCGAAGCGTGCCAAACATCTCGGCAATGATCTCATTTATTTACAGCAGACTCACAACGGAAAATGCAGGTAAAGATGCAACTTAGCATTTTTGATTGAAATAATCATATTTATTACATTCTTGGGGATAAATAACTGTCATGCTCTCTGTACTCTCACCTCTCCAACCAACATCTCGTAGACGAGCACCCCGAGCCCCCACCAGTCCACTGCCCTGGTGTACGATGTGTCTGTCAGCACTTCTGGGGCCAGAAACTCAGGGGTCCCACAGAAGGTGCTGGTCCTGTCCCCAAACCCCATGCCTCAGTGAGAGAAAGAAGGGGTGAAAGGGTGGAATGGATTTAAAAAGTGTGAAGACAGAGGAATGTTGACCGAGGGAGTGACAACAGACATGTCAGTGCTCTGAGAAATGAATTATGCAAAGCGAGAGGGTTAAGTTTTCCTTAATGTATGGAACTTTTCCTCACCTGGCGCTGTCGAGTGCCAATGTGCTGAATAAATAATGGACACTCACCCTCTTTACAGAGCCCGAAGTCGGCTATCTTCACAAAACCCTCGGTGTCGAGCAGCAAGTTGTCCAATTTAAGATCCCTGACGAAGAAAAGGAACGGGCTTCACGCCAAATATTGAGTTTTGAGAAGAGAGAGTGTTTTGCTGGACGCGATCCAACTACTCACCGATACACAATCTTATGGTCGTGGAGGAACTGCAGACCCAACACCACACAAGCCGAGTAGAACCTGTCGGGCACGCGGCGAACAGAGAGATGGGGAACTGAACATACTGTCCACGCTATTACATGTTCACACCTAATAGATCAATGGGCTCAAGAAACGGTGGACACGGACACAGAGAGCATGGAGCTTTCCAAGAAAGCGCGCACACACGCACACACACACACACACACACACACACACTATGTGTATTATCTTCGACACACACACACACACACACACACACACACACACACACTATGTGTATTATCTTCCACACACACAGAGCAGAACTCACACAGCACGCGGCTCAGAAAAGACGTCAGCATGTATGTGCATCATGAGGTCGCCTCCCGCCGAGTACTCCATGACAAAACAAACATGTTCTGGTGTCTGGAAACATGCAAACAGGTTGACCAGGAAGGGATGGTGGGAGCCGTTGACGGCCTCAAAGATCCGCTTCTCACACATCAGACTGGAGACAGACAGACAGACAGGAGGGGGGGTTACTGTACAGTACAAGGTCGTGAGGTGAATGAACTCCTGTTGCGCGGCAGAGACTTTGGGTCGTGGTCACTCGAGTGTCGAGGACAAATGCAGTTACCTCTCCACTTCGTCGCGCGCCACAATGTCTCCCTTCTTCAGGGCTTTGATGGCATAGAGGCAGCATGTCCGTTTGTACTCGGACAGCAACACCTGCGGAGTAAAAGCTTCGTGAATCACTTTATGGTCTGCAATGATATAATGCAAATGGAAATGTCTGATAAATAATTATCGTTATCTAAATCATTTTCTGCTTCCCTTCCCTGCCAGTGGTTCTAAGCCACAAGTCCATTAATTCCTTTTCTTTAGAAGCAAGACACAAATATAAAATTTCATTTTTTATTTTTTTTTAGAAAAGGCTCAGCATTTGCCTTAACATCTGTTACTCATATAGGAATAAATAAGGCATTTATTGGGAATTTTTACAGTTTTAGTTGAGTGGGAATATTGTCAAGTTTTTTGAGGAGGAAAATACGACAGGGAGGCTCATCAATGTGCTTTAAATGCTAAAAATAAATAAAGATTAACAAAAGCTACGTAGAGCGGAGGAATATGATATATCGAGCTTTGAGATCCTACTTGTTAGTAAGGTCAATTCACTGCTGGTTTTGGTCTTTCTGTCTACTTTTAATCATAAAAACACATTTCTCTCTGGTCTGGTGTCAAAAAGGAAACGGGACTGTTCAGGGAAAACGTGTGAACCCAGTTCAAAGAGAAGATCTAAGAGAGTAAAACTCATTACATGAAATATACTTTTATTACTTGGCAGTAATAATAAAGGGCAGACATGCCCTTCAAATTAGCAGCGCCCAGGGTTTTGTTCATCTTGTTGGGAAAACGAGAGCGCGAGTACCTTTCCAAAGTGGCCCCTGCCGAGCACTGCCATCAGCTTGAAGTCCTGCAGGCAGAGAGGGCCTCTGCTGGGTCTGCGAGGAAGATTAGAGGCAGATTACAGGCAGTGTATGCATGCAACATAACGTACAGTACGATGCCAGAACAACACATCCTGTATGCCAAAAACGTCCAAAGCAAAAAAAGGAATGTTTTGCCTTGAACAGGGCTAATAATGTTCTTATTGTGAGTGTTTATTCTTTTTCAGCATCCAGCAAAGGCAACTATTTCTGGACATATGCTACAATACACATTAATAAAGACTTGGCTTCACTACCAGGTGATTATAAAAAGAGGTTACGACACAGGGCCATATTGTGCGTGGGGGGGTGTGTTCCAAATGTCAAGCTGTGGTGGCCATGTTGCGAAAAGAAACGCTCAGGTGTGTTTTTTATGTTTGAGAGAGAGAGAGACACAGAGAGAGAGAGAGACACAGAGAGAGAGAGAGAGAGAGAGAGAGAGAGTCCTTGTGTGCTTCTGCACCTGCGTAAAGAGTTGTGGGACAGCGATCTGGCCGGCTTCTTGGGAACGGGGACACCCGGTGGGGACGGGGTCTCGACGGCGGGCGTCTGTTCCTGTGAGACGCCACACAGATGACGAAGAAGAAGCAGAAGGAAGGAGGGGGAGATGGGAACGTCGGTTAAATATGGGGCGAAACAAAAACAACCGACTAACAGGAGAACGCAGGCGAAATGAGGACACAGCGATCGGGAAACATCTGCATCGATCCTTCTGTAAAAGCAGACAAGCGGTTATTGAAGCTCATCGTGCCCGGTGGCCAGATCCCCTGCTGGCTGGCTGACTGACTCGCTCCTCCCCTCTTCCTGTCGTCTTCATTCATTTCCTCGCTTCTAATTAGTTCTCTAAAAAACATCAGAGTAATTAATCCCATAATACGTCAGCCCAGTCGAACACGCCATCTGCCACGGGCACTCCTCCCCCTCCGACTCGCTCCGTGCCAGTCTCATTCTTAGTCCCTCTGCCTCTCTGCTCTCGGAAAATGCAAATTCGCTTCATCGGCGGGACAATAATTAAGCATTGCATTGCTAAAGCTTGTTGCACAAGGTTACACCATGTACATAATGTAATGTAAAAGAGATGAAATATGTGACGAGATGAGGTTTTGTCTGAAAGTCTCCGATATTCACCAATATACATATTTGTTGAGTCGTTTGACATGGATTCAGAGACCTTTACCTGACTACAACAGGAAGTCATTGAGCTGCAAAGCAACTGCCTCCCTCTGCTCAGGGCTACGAGTAGCATCATAATCACCATCGTTTTTGGCATCATCATCATTATATTAGAGTGGTTACTGTGATATATGTTCATTAATTATGACCCTCATGATAGGAAAGAGTTTCCCCGCCCCCGTCTTAAATCAAGCTTCTTTATACACTTAGTACTGCCCAGTTATTCTTCCAAACTTACAATGTGTAAGTAAAGTCAAAACAAAAAAACAAACACACAAAGATAACATTGTTTAAAACGAGAAAAGGTCAGTGTGACGTGAGATATGATTTCAGAGAGTATGAACGTGCAAGGAACAAATTGTCAGGACTAATGCGAAGGAAAGAAGTCGTGTGGAGGAAGTGAAAATACATTGCGTGCAAAAGTATGATCAAAATGGCGTGTTGGCATTTAGGATGGTCGGGATATTTACATGTTACTTTCATGAACAACTCAGGGTCGGTGCAGTTAACTGTGGCTTGACCCAACATATATATTGTCCCTAAAAAAGATGAAGATTTTTTTTTTTCTGAAATAATTTTGGAAGCTGTATCTATTTTTTATCTGTTTCAGTTCACTCGCCTCTTTCCTCTCTCCCTCTAAAATACTTCTCTCATGCTACCACTCTTGTCCAAAGTATTGCTCTCTACTTCACATCGGGAAGCGAACAAGGAATTGACCTTGATGGAATTAAAGCTCCACCCCATCCAATTATGTCCCATTAAAGCTGTCTCCCCGAGTTTTCAGTTCGCTGTCTCTCTAATTATTCACCCTCATCCTGTCCTGCCCATGTCATGCCCGTCTAAGATTTCACTGCAGCTCAGGGTGCAGCGGCCTGTGACTAGAGCACTGTTTCCAAGCCAAATGGCTGCAGGTAGGAAGTGAGCAGGTACTTCTAAGGTAGTAACATGATAGTGTCATTATTCCCATCTCTCCCCGTCTGAAAACCCTCTGTCTGCTCAACCCCCCCCCCCCTCTGTTCCCGCCACACTCACCGGGGCAGCGGGCGCATCCACCGAATCTCTCCTGATCTCGGGCTTGGGAGGAGAGTCGCTGCACAGATTCAGCTTCTCCACTGAGATCTCTCTGCAATGTAAAAACCAAAAACTTTGGGTTGTTGCAGAGGTACAAATTCAAGACCTTTGCTCAAATGAAAACAAGTCGATGCAGTGGAGGTAAACTGTGGGGGGGGGGGAATGGGGAATGAAGCGTCTTTTAGACTTTTAGACGTCAGATTTGATCACAAAAGCAGGAACATTTCCAGAAAATTCATATTTTTCTGCTGTATTCTAACATAGGAACATCACTCAGACATTTTACCAGGGGGATTGACAGGACAAAAATCCCCAAAAGGTCCAGGGCAACATTTGCATTATCACACACATATGAATGACCAACTCTCCTGCATTATTACTGTGGTGCCTGAATTTATAAGTGTTCTTCAAATTTAATTTTTATTTTGTTTTTTTTCGCGGGCGCATACACCTGCCACGTACCCTGTGCTCTGTGTGAGCGTGTTGTTTGTGAAACTGGGTGTGTAGGCAGGTGTGTTGCTCCCACTGGGGATGGCGTTCCTCAGCAGACGGACCCAGGTGGCAATGTCCACGTTCATCTGACGAGCGCGCAGGAAAGCTTTGCCTGGAACACACACACACAGTGGAACGTGACAGGATAAATAAAAAGGTCAAACTGTAAAACAGGGGCTGCTGCCACTCATCGTCTCATTTCCGTCTTTTTTGGAAGAATAAAAGAAAAGAAGTGAACACGAATCCATTCGTGCAAACTTCAGCGCTCCGAGTACTGCGGCAGCTTTAATGACGTGACACTGAGCTGAGCTGCTGCATTTCCACTGAATGTTTATAATCCCAGGTCCAGAAAGTACCAGGAGCCATTAACACTTTATTTGCAGCAGCGCTTCTCAACCGCCTTGGCTTTTTATAAATGGCAGGCGTCGAGAGTGTGTAAAACACGCTGTTTATCAGAGGCTCCCTCACACTGGAAATAACAAAACATCTCAATCAAACCCTTTTGTTTGGAATAATTGATGAATATTACACTAAAATCTTTTGACAGTGCGTTCATTCTGCGAAGGATATTATCTATTATATTACCATTATAATGGAATATCAGGGCCACTTAAAGAGAAAGAAGAAATCACAGATTTCGAGAATCAAGTTGTTCTGTCACGAAAAAAAATAAATCATATAATGTCATATTACAAGAATTAAACACAATTTAAGAGGGAGAATCAGATCAGTCTGTTGCCCAGCTACGTAAAAATGAGGAATGTGGAGCATATTGGTGAATGATACTTTAATTTCCCTACAATCACAATGTCGGTTTTGAAGTTGTCATTCCTTTGTGGCACAAGGCAATATAATATATTTCAATTCAGTGGCTGTGTGTGTAGACTTGAACACACCGTGCTGTTTAGAGAAGACCTTCTTCTGCCTCTGGAGTCGTCGGCCTCTCTCTATTACTGGGTTGAAGAAAGTCACCTGAAATTTTGAGAAAAAAAAAAGATTGGGTCTTTGCAGCATGTGTGGATGTTTGTGTGCATGCAAAACACAGACTAAAAGGAGCTGTATTATGTCTTATTAGTACCAAACAACATAATTGGACATCCCTTGTGTTTACGGTGTGTGTGTGTGTGTGTCCTGTACCTCGGCCAGCAGCAGCCCCTGTGGCTCCAGCTCCAGCTGGACTCGGTGTTTTTGGTTGTCCAGGAAATCTTCCAGCTTCAGGTACTTCAGAGCACACAGGGAGCGGTAATCTCTCCAGTACACTGCTATCTCCATCTCTCTGGACTGATGGCACAAAACACACAACAGGAATGGAACGTGAAGATTTGTTCCCTCGTGCAGCATTAGTCTTTTAGATTTAAAAAATGTAAGTCTGTAGTTTTGTTTCAAGGTTAAAAATGTAGGAATATGATCTAAGCTAGAAAAAACAACCTCTTCTGGTTACAGAAAAAAACCCTATATCAAGGGCTGATTATTGTCATTAAGATAGAGCTGTCACATTCCATGACGCTGTATCTTACCCTCTCCAGCTCGACAGTGAAGGTCTGATCCCAGGCCTGCTCTCCAACCGTTTTCCAAACTGTCTGACCCACCACTGTGTTCTCCAGCTTCAGCACAGCGCTCACCTCCGCTGCAACACACACACACACACACACACACACACACACACACACACACACACACACACACACACACACACACACACACACACACACACACACACACACACACACACACACACACACACACACACACACACACACACACACACACACACACACACACACACACACACAATTGTTAAAGTGGGATCGAATATTTGAAGACTATTTGTTCAAAAATAAGAACCGGCACACTTACAGGAGAGCTCGTCAGTCTTGCCGGGGATTTTGAGGCTCATGCTGCTGGTGCTGCGGCTGTAGAGGCCACTCAGTTTGAAGGAGGAGCGTCCATCTCCCAGAGAGTGAGAGGGGAGAGCCACCGGGGTCCCTCTGCTCCGTCCCGGGACGATCTCCAGCAGCCCGACGCAGCCCAACAGGTGCACCTGAAGAGTACCTGGAAGGAGAATACGAGTCAAACATTTAATACCTCCTCAGTTACAGATACACGGACGACAGTCAAAGTGGAGGCGTCTGTGTGTGGCTCCTCTATCGACCTGTGAGAGGCGATGGCTTGATCAGGGTGCTGTACTGGTTATGGACGTAGGGGGTGCTGTGACGCGAGCTGAAAGCCGCGGACGATGCCAGCGCCAGCTCCTCCTTGATGAGGCAGGCCTTGGGGTGATCCTCGGGGAGCTCCAGCAGCCTCTGCTCCAGAGAGCACCTGAGCAGGTCGAGGCGCTGGGACGACTCGCTCAGGCCACTGTGAGCCTGCAGGGCACAGAGGGAAGAAGACAGTGGACAGAGTTGTTGTTTTGTTCCACATAAATGCTCTGATCTTGGGAATATTAGGTTGTTGCAGCAGCAGCAGCAACAACAAAAAGGACAAAGGACGCTCACAATTCAAATGTGCACATATGCCACAAAAACTATGTAACATTTTATGATTTAGAGAAAAATGAGAAATGTGAGTTGTGCTAAAATGTTCATCTGTAGACTGTTAAAGTGAAGGGACGTTACCAAGGATTATTTCAGTATTTGAATCATGAAGATTGTTGCTATATTGATTAATTTTTGAAACATTGATACTGAAATTTATCATTCTCGGTGATTATCTGGGAAATAGGCTTATTTGCTTTCACGCCAAGAGTTTGATGAGAAGACTGATACCTCTCTCATGTCTGTACAATGAATATAAAGATACAGCCAGCAGTTGTTTAGCTTAGCATAAAGACTGGAAACAGAGGGAAACATGGTTCTGTCCAGAGGAAATCGACCTACAGTATCTACATCTGCACAGCTCACTAATAAGCACGCTGTGTCTAGCCAGGCTTGCAGTAATTTGTACTTTGCGTGTACCATTTTATATCACAGCTAACAGATGACTGAACTCATTATATTTTAAACCCATGTCACCATCTCCTCTCCGCCCTCTGACCTCTGCCATGGCCTTCTTGTCTTGGACCTTTCCAGCACCCAGCAGCCGCAGCATGTTCTTGGCTCCCTCGGCCATGGCGTGCTCCACGCGGTAGTGATGCCACAGCTCCTCCACACGCAGCTCCACCCCAAAAAGGTCCGGCTTACCTGGTACGCAGCGTCAGTGTCAGTACATCTCACACAGACAGCAGCAACATGCAGACAGGATATAGATTTTTAAGAATATGAACTCGCCGTTTAGGTGTTCATGACTTTCATTTCTGTCACCACAGCAGTGTTTTTGTCCAGAGAAGAATACAAAGATACTAGTGCTACACTGAAACTTCCATCTTGAAGTTGAAGTGTTTTATCTTTACTCTTTAAAGTGGAAATGTGGAGAGTGATGTCTATTAACACATCCAGCAGGTGGGAACCAACATTGGCATCTATTGGAAGTCATGTCGCACCTGAAGACTGATGTAAGCCCTACGTTAAATTTTTTCTTTTAGCTCCGTTTTTGGTCTCCACCGGAGCCTGAGGGAAACATCCGGCTCTTTAACAGCCAAGCGCTCCACTGCGTTCACCAGGTCGTTGATGACGGGACGTTTGGTGCGCAGCAGGTGGTGTATAGGGGATTTAAGAGCCATTTCACTGAAAACGGAGCGACTGCTGCAGCCGAAAACGATGCTAACGAGGGCAGTGAGGGTGAACAAAAACAGAAAAGTTGCGGTTCAAGAAAACAAAATAATGAACCAACAAGTAGTCGTGCAGCTTCAAAGCACAAGGCTGAGGAGAGTAAAACGGACTCGCATTTGAGGCACATGTCTAAATCAGTTCGCTTGTTGTCCTTTCCAGGATCACTGCTGCTCCCTGCTTATTCTCGCCTTCATCTCTGGCTCCTTTTCAGTCTCACTCCCTTCCTGGCTCCCCGCATCTGACCTGCCTCCTCTCTAACCTCTATTAAATGAGGCATGGCTTTTAGTTGTTGGGCAACATCAAGGGGATGCAGGAACATCAATAAGGCTCTAACCTGGGAGCGTCTGTAATGGACAGTGTGCGCGCGCGTGTGTGTGTGTGTGTAACAGGAAGACCGTACACTGTTAAGTTCTGAAGCAAAAATTGATCCATCACCACCTGTGTCATGAAATATGCAGTGTTTAGAAGCTGAAAGAGCGGCAGGTAGGATGAAAAGAGAATTGAGAGGAAGAGCATGAAAACACAAAAGAGTAGTATGTACTTTGATTGTCCTCCGACTGCTCCGTGGCCTGCATGGCCTTCCGGACCTGCATGCGGATGATGTCGATCTTCGTCTTGCTGTCCTGCAGCATCTGCTGAGCCATTTGGAGAAGCTTCTTGTCCTGAGCACGCATGTCCAAAAAAAAGAGGAAGCGTTTAGGGAAAGACTAACTCAGCAAATATCAAGATTACAGAATCTGAAATGGATAATGAGGTCAATGCAGTAAATACGGGTGACAGCTGACGGTTCAGTACCTTGGTGCCTCCATTCACGTAGATCGGAATCATGTTTTCCGCGCCCTGTTTGACCTTCAGCTCAATGTTCAGCTGACGCTCCAAAGCGGCGATGCGGTGCTGATGGGCTGACGTCCGGCTGACCGAGCCTGGAGACTGAGGGGTATCTGGGCAAGAGAAGTCATAGGTTGGTCAGAGAACAGGCAACTGTTTTTGCCGTTTTTTAACACGTCATTGTTGTTGTCCATCGGGACAGCACATGGAGCTACAGGCCAATGACATACTGAGAATATTCATATTCAAGAGGTTTTTGAAACTTATTTCCTTATTTATGACGGTACGGTATGAAAATCACTTGTTTGAGAACACCTCTCAAAGCGTGATGAGATAAAACATGCAAAGCCAATGGTATAATATTTGGCTGTACAATTTTAATTTCACACAACGAGGTAAAGGAAATTCGTACACGTCCAACGCTAATGGATATGCTACCTTTGTTGTCGTCAGGGCCCTTGACCACAATGTGCGCGTCCAGCTCCTGCAGCTGGTCGTGCAGGGACTGCAGCTGGCGCTTGGAGCTGCGGAGCTGCGAGTCCACCTGCTGGGCATTCCTCTTGTCGGTGGTGGCCCTGCGCAGATTCTCCGCACCCTCCTTGATCTTCAGCTCCTTGCGGATCTCCCGGCGGATCCTCTCGCGGTGCTCGTCCAGCCGCTGCTGCACGCTGGAGTCGGAGAAGTCCGAGTTTTGGTCCAGGCCGAGCTGCTGGAGCACCGAGAGCCCACCGGGGTCACACTGAAGAAGGAGTAAAGGAAAACGGGTGAGATGGTTGAGGCAGGAGGAGGAGGGGGTGGGAGAGAAGGAGTCAAGGGAAAATATTGCAGAAATATTACAAATATGAAAATTGGATAGTTAAGCTGTATTTAGCCCACTGCGTATGAGGCGGATTATTCAATTTGAGTTGAAAGAGAAACTGATTCAAAGGGCGACATCTCCAGCTGAGAGCCGGCGAGCTGAGGTGACGACGGACAAAGCCGGTGACGGTCGACCCTGCACACTTCCGACAGAGTGAAGCCGCGTAGGATGAAAAGGAGGTGGGAAACGGCAGCTCTGCGAGTGAACCCACGACATGTGGAACCTGCTGAGCTGAGACCTCGAGGCAGTGCCCAAGTGCGCATAGGGCTGAGTGCTCGCATCAGCTGTCCTGCCGATCAACACTAATCAGATTGCAGCAGATTAGAACAACATTAATACAGACGAAAATCAATCAGGGTCTTGTCTGCCTTTGGATCGGTCACAAAGAGACACACACACACACACACACACACACACACACACACACACACACACACACACACACACACACACACACACACACACACACACACACACACACACACACACACACACACACACACACACACACACACACACTCACACACACACACACACACACACACACACACACACACACACGTAATTTTGCTCTCAAAACACCCAGATTCCACATCTACACTTATCCATAAATTGTTTTGATTTCTGCTATAAGAGGTCAGTGCCTGACGTTTAAAGTAAACCACAAATGTAGCTCGGAATTGTTTCCATTCATAAAGAAAAAAAAGACAGTATATCCAAGTTAACGACCCTTTTATTAGCGTTTTCCAGGGTTACATGCTCAGCCCTGTTTAATGTTGTGGTTCATGGTTCGACTGCGGGTCACATCATTTGCTGCGCGAAGCTGCATAAAGACCTATGACATGCTCCAGTCAGTATAGTGCACCATGGAAGTTCATCTCTTGGCAACCCCCAGCCAAAAAAACTAAAATCCACCCAGTGGTCCTAAAACCGGTTTTATTCTGATTAGAAAGATAACGAAAATGTGTGTGGTGGAGATTTCAGTTTCAATTCTGCCACAGCGCTGTGTCAGTGTTTTGTTTCCCAAGGGGAGGGAGGAGGATCTTGAAAACGGCAACAGGCAGAAAGTGGAAGGGGAGGAGAATACGGTGTGAGACGCACGGCCAAAGGGTTACAGTCTACATCCAGTGACCGCAATGTCCACGACCCAATTCCTGCCTGAGGGACTTTTTGCTGCATGTCCTACCCCCTTTCTGTGTTTATGTAGATATAATAAAGGGGAAATGCAAAAAATGTATGGTTTAATGTCTCAAAATAATACAAGAATTTCAGATAATTCGATCTAATATTCACATTGACAAATGATGTCACTGCTGACCCACACATTATATCGTCATTGCACAGGGGAGTGAACACCAGGCGAGGGACAAAAATAATGTGAACACCAGCAGCCGCAGCAGCAGCAGCACAGGTCTCTGAAGTCAACACCTCTCTGACACCTTGTTCACACAGGAACCACATGCTTTTCTCAACCTTGTTGAAAAGGGCTTGAGAGCCAACGTTAAATGTCTGTCATTTAATGTTGTGACATGAGATCTAATCAGACACACACACACACACACACACACACACACACACACACACACACACACACACACACACACACACACACACACACACACACACACACACACACACACACACACACACACACACACACACACACACACACACACACACACACACACACACCCTCTGACAGAGTATAATGACGGGGTGCTGCCGGCCTTTCACTGCACCGCGCAGCCAGCCATCCAGCTTAGCAGATCTGATTACAGCATCTTAGGTCTCTGTGTCCGTCCAGCGACATGCAGGCTGGGGCTGCAGCTCTAGCTCTCATTAAAGCCATAATCCACCGGCAACACAATACGGTGCAGCAGCCGGGCGGGCACGTCCCGAGCAGCCGACCCGCGCCGCATGGAACAGGCCGAGCGCTTGCAGGATTTTAACTGCTTTGCTTTAATGCAATGTTACGTCACTGCACAACTCTGAAGCAATGGAATTGAGTGTGTTTCTCAAACTGTTACTAGGAACCAGGTCATGAAGAGGAGTAACACATGAGAGAAGAATTGTTTTCTCAAGTAGTTTGATGTGGAAGAAACTCATCATGACATCTGTCGTCTTTTTGAAGTTGCTCACAGTTAATGACACAGTCGACAAGCACACACACACACACACATGCTGTACGTACACATCATCCTTGATGGGGCAGGCCTGAGTGGTTCTCTGACCACGGCCAATCAAGGCAGAGGAGAAAGCAGAGGCATCAGCGCACCATGCGCGACAGGAAGGGAGAGTTTGTGCCGTGACGCACTCCCGTTCGACACAATACAACTTGATCCCTGGTGTTTTACAACAAAGACCCTCTGCATCGAGGTAGAAGACAGCTCACACAGCGGGGCCCAAATCCCAACAGCACACAGGAATGGACAGTCACAAGTGATTCGCCGTCAGATAGGAGACGTTTTTTCAAACAGGAAGTGAACGAGGAAGCTGACAGAACACAGAAAGGGCCGCAGTAATGGATGTGGAAGAAAAAAAGCGCGGCCATGTTGAGGCCTGTTTCTGGCGACAGTTGCCTACCAAAGACTCTGTGTCACTCTGCTCAGTGGGTACTGGGGAATCAACTGCTTGATCCCCTGGCAGGTCCTCCAGTGCGTCCTCACTGGCCATGTTTGGCCTCCCTCTGGCCTCAGTCCCGGGGCCCCCTCCTTCCCTTCTGTCCCCTGTCACACACACACACAAACACACACACACTCAGCACCGACAGCAGTGCCAAGCAGCCAACACCGAGTGCTGTTCCTGCCTCCTCAAAAATCCAGGATGTCCTTCCCGCCAGGAATCAAAAGCCGGTCAAAATCCGGAGCGAGTGAACGAGGTGGAGGAGAGGAAGAGAGAACAGCAAAGAGCGAGCCCCACCCCGCTGCTTCCTGTTCTGCTCTTGGCCAGATAGAGACTGAGGCGTCATGCACTTTGTACACAGACACACACACACACACACACACACACACACACACACACTCGGGTGGTTTTGTAAGTGAGAGAGCTCACAGCCACTCGGCTTCCTGCTAACTGGGTTTCCAATGCTGAGCGACAGGCCGTCGTGATGGATGGTGGCTCATGTTAAAAAGATGATCAGACCACGTACAGCATATTAGTACGTGTGTGTGTGTGTGTGTGTGTGTGTGTGTAAGTGCAATATAGTGCGTGTCTGCGTACCTTTGCAGAGTTATTATTTACCTACAGGTCGCTCACAAGAGAAAACACAGTCGGATGAAGCTGTGAATTAAAAAATTAAGAGAAGAGGTCAAAGGGCAAAACATTCCTAATATGATGCACTAGATAGAGCCGCTGTAGGGGACCTGGCATGTAAATGAGCTGTAGAAAGGTCAAGGGTAAATAACATGGTGTATTATTAGCTGAATTAAACCTTCCTTCAATTCACAAATTTAAAAAAAGCAGAGTCGACTGGCAGCCGAACTACATGTTGACAAGCCGCCATAAAACCTGAATTTTGCGCTAAAAAGCAGGACAACGAGCGGAATCGTGGCCTCAGAGACACAGGCGGCACCGGCTGATCCCAGACCCACGGCCCTGTTCTGCTGCTGGCTACAGACTACAGAGTCACTGCTGTGTCTTACGTCCGTCCACTTCCCGTCAGTGAGAGCCACACTTGGCCACAAGTTTATCTGACTCCGACATTCAGCAGCGCAGGGTCACTGACCCTCCGAGCCCTCACTGTGCGGCAGATGGCCCTCGCCGGCTCCCTGTCTCTATCTGTTGCGTACTACACATGCACATTGCACAAAAGGATGCATGCACATAGACACAGAAGGTGAGGGACACACACACACACACACACACGCGCATGCAGCATGGCATTTACCAAAGCCTGACTAGTTCTTCCTATTCCCTCACACTCCTGCAGGGGAATAGGAAGTGAAATTAACATGAAGTGAAGCCAAAATATGCAAAATGCAGACCGCTGCTCTTTTTCCATATCGTTTAGATAAAAACACACAAACGCTCCGTGTCCCATATCTGTGAGCAGGTAGTAAAATATTTCCTCACCGAGCAGCTTTGCCTCCCGGTTCTTCCTGTGCAATGTGGAGCGGTGGCTGCAGAGACGGCGGCCCCCATGCATCCATACCGTCTCTCCCCGTCACAAATATGGCTCCGGTCTCATGGTCAGTGGAACTCTGGACCCTAACCATAACCCTGATGCCTGTGGAACCAAACTGTCACATTCACCGTGTCTGTGACACAGCTGCTTTGTCACCAAAACTGTTCCGACCACAGTATCAGGAACTAAGATCACTTCGGTTTATAGATATGAGGCTCTTAAAGTTACAGTCCCATCTGTTCACCTGGTTAGGACTGACCCACAATGCATGTAAACTGTGTAATTTACCATTTAACATCCATTTTTATTAACCTTAATCATTTTGTTCACCACTGTCTGACAGCATCATTAATATCCAAAATCAGCTTATTTCAGTATTTTCACATCCGTCACTTCCATCAGCGCATTGACTTGGACAGGTGTTATACCCCTGCCAGCCCATATGTTTTGGTATGGTCCTGCTCTACAGCAGCCATAATTTGGTGTCACAGATATAAAGAAATACTAAAATGAAGAAAAGACACAAACATAATTGCGTTTAGGACACTGCTTGATCGTAGAGGAATAGTACTACATTGGAAATCTCCAAAACCACCTATAGAGTCTTTATGTGGCGGAGTGACTGGTTGCAATTCCTACAGTTAGAAAAGATAAAATACTCAGAGGCTGCAGAAACGTATTCCTTTCCATCAGGGACTCGGTTTTGACATATTTAGGTAAACTTGTACCTCCCAGTTATGTTTTATCCGCCCCTACCAATATAGGATGTTTAATCTAGACCACAGTATATATCGTTTAACCAATAGAACTGTTTAGATTTTCAGTTCTTCCCCTCTCTCTTTTCCCGTTCTTTCTAGACTCAGGAGCCTGCTGAACTGTGTGCGGAAAGGAATGAAGAGATCCGCCAGTACAAACAGCCACAGAGAGCCTGTTAGAAAGTCGACAGAGAAAGGGAAGCCAAGACGCTGCATGTTGGAGGCGTAATAAAAACAAAGGCTCCAGAAGTTCCAGGTACCTGTCCAAATTGGGACACATCGGCAGCCACAATGAAGGAGCGAGCTGCCACCGCACTTCTAAGAGAGAAGGTAAGACTTTCTCAGGTAGTGGCTGAGAGCGAAGCGAAGAAATGCCAAGCGGCAGAGGAGGAGAAAGTCGCTCTGCACGCGTCTATTAATGCTGCAATGATAGAGGAGAGAAAAAAGGAGAGGGAGAAAGTAGAGCAAAAGAGCAACCTGGACTAGTCTCAGGCGCTTGAACGAGTCTGCTCTTGACAAAGACAACCGAAAAAAGGCCGGTAAGAGAACGTCAAGTGTCGCGACTTTAATCCCGGCCCCGGTCGACGGAAAACGTGCCCGAGCTGAATGAGGCGGCTGAGATGGAGGAAGAAATCCAGCAGGATGTTCAGTGGGGGAACTTCCAAGGCCAAGTGAAGGAGCACCAACCCAGCTGACATTGGGCGAGAGGCGGGGTTCACCCTGGACAGGTCGCCAGCCAATCACAGGGCCACATACAGAGGCAGACAACCATTCACTCTCACATTCACACATACGGTCAATTTAGAGTCTCCAATGAACCTAACCCCATTCTGCATGTCTTTGGACTGTGGGAGGAAGACGGAGAACCCGGAGAGAACCCACGCATACACGGGGAGAACATGCAAACTCCCACCTGCCGCCCACTT